>NW_024098711.1:0-7508 GCF_016545835.1 Crotalus tigris
TCCGAGTTTGTTGGAAATGTTCATTTTGCTCTTTGTGTTCATGGTAACCTAACCCTAACCCTAAGTGGAATTTTCCTCCAATGGGATTTTCCTATGTATTTTACCAGGAAACATAGATAGCGCAGGATAGAAAATTGAATGCCATCCTAACCATACCCTAGCACTCCGAGTTTGTTGGCACTGTTCATTTTGCTCTACGAATTCATGGTAACCTAAACCTAACCCTAAGTGGAATTTTCCTCCAAAGGGATTTTCCTATGTATTTTAGCAGGAAACATAGATAGCGCAGGATAGAAAATTCAGTGCCATCCTAACCATACCCAAGCACTCCGAGTTTGTTGGCGATGTTCATTTTACTTTATGGGTTGATGGTTATCTAATCCTAACCCTAAGTAGAATTTTCCTCCCATGGGATTTTTCCATAAATTTTTCTAGGAAACATAGATAGGGCAATGTAGAAATATACGGGCCCTCCTAAGAATACACAAGCACTCCGAGTGTGTTGGCGATGTCCATTTTGCTCTATGAGTTCATGGTGAACTAATCCTAACTCTAAGTGGAATTTTGCTTCAAAGGGATTTTCCTATGTATTTTACCAGGAAACAAAGATAGGGCAGCCTAGAAAAGTCAGTGCCCTTCTAACCGTACCCAAGCACTCCGAATTTGTTGGCGATGTTCATTTTGCTCTTGGAGTTCACGGTAACCTAACCCTAAACCTAAGTGGAATATTTCTCCAATGGGATTTTCCCATGTATTTTACCAGGAAACATAGATAGGGCAGCCTACAAAAGTCAGTGCCCTCCTAACCGTACCCAAGCACTCCGAGTTTGTTGGCGATGTTCATTTTGCTCTTTGAGTTCATGGTAACCTAACCCTAACCTTAAGTGGAATTTTCCTCCAATGGGATTTTCCCATGTATTTTACCAGGAAGCATAGATAGGGCAGCCTAGAAAGGTTAGTGCCTTCCTAACCACACCCAAGCGCTACGAGTTTGTTGGCGATGTTCATTTTGCTCTTTGAGTTCATGGTAACCTAACCCTAACCCTAAGTGGAATTCTCCTCCAATGGGATTTTCCTATGTATTTTACCAGGAAACATAGATAGCGCAGGATAGAAAATTGAATGCCATCCTAACCATACCCTAGAACTCCGAGTTTGTTGGCACTGTTCATTTTGCTCTACGAATTCATGGTAACCTAACCCTAACCCTAAGTGGAATTTTCCTGGAAAGGGATTTTCCTATGTATTTTAGCAGGAAACATAGATAGCGCAGGGTAGAAAATTCAGTGCCATACCTAACTATCCCAAGCACTCCGAGTTTGTTGGCGATGTTCCATTTTACTTAAGGCGTTGATGGTTACCAATCCTAACCCTAAGTGGAATTTCATCCCATGGGGATTTTTCCAATAAATTTTTCCTAGGAAACATTAGATAGGGCAATGAGAAAAATAAAGTGCCCTCCTAAGAATACACAAGCACTCCGAGTGTGTTGGCGATGTCCATTTTGCTCTATGAGTTCATGGTGAACTAATCCTAACTCTAAGTGGAATTTTGCTTCAAAGGGATTTTCCTATGTATTTTACCAGGAAACAAAGAGAGGGCAGCCTAGAAAAGTCAGTGCCCTCCTAACCGTACCCAAGCACTCCGAGTTTGTTGGCGATGTTCATTTTGCTCTTTGAGTTCATGGTAACCTAACCCTAACCTTAAGTGGAATTTTCCTCCAATGGGATTTTCCCATGTATTTTACCAGGAAGCATAGATAGGGCAGCCTAGAAAGGTTAGTGCCTTCCTAACCACACCCAAGCGCTACGAGTTTGTTGGCGATGTTCATTTTGCTCTTTGAGTTCATGGTAACATAACCCTAACACTAAGTGGAATTCTCCTCCAATGGGATTTTCCTATGTATTTTACCAGGAAACATAGATAGCGCAGGATAGAAAATTCAGTGCCATCCTAACCATACCCAAGCACTCCGAGTTTGTTGGAACTGTTCATTTTGCTCTACGAGTTCATGGTAACCTAACCCTAACCCTAAGTGGAATTTTCCTCCAAAGGGATTTTCCTATGTATTTCAGCAGGAAACATAGATAGCGCAGGGTAGAAAATTCAGTGCCATCCTAACTATTCCCAAGCACTCCGAGTTTGTTGGCGATGTTCATTTTACTTTAAGGGTTGATGGTTACCTAATCCTAACCCTAAGTGGAATTTTCCTCCCATGGGATTTTTCCATAAATTTTTCTAGGAAACATAGATAGGGCAATGTAGAAATATACGTGCCCTCCTAAGAATACCCAAGTACTCCGAGTGTGTTGGCGATGTCCATTTTGCTCTATGAGTTCATGGTGAACTAATCCTAACTCTAAGTGGAATATTGCTTCAAAGGGATTTTCCTATGTATTTTACCAGGAAACAAAGAGAGGGCAGCCTAGAAAAGTCAGTGCCCTCCTAACCGTACCCAAGCACTCCGAATTTGTTGGCGATGTTCATTTTGCTCTTGGAGTTCACGGTAACCTAACCCTAAACCTAAGTGGAATATTTCTCCAATGGGATTTTCCCATGTATTTTACCAGGAAACATAGATAGGGCAGCCTACAAAGGTAAGTGCCCTCCTAACCGTACCCAAGCACTCCGAGTTTGTTGGCGATGTTCATTTTGCTCTTTGAGTTCATGGTAACCTAACCCTAACCTTAAGTGGAATTTTCCTCCAATGGGATTTTCCCATGTATTTTACCAGGAATCATAGATAGGGCAGCCTAGAAAGGTTAGTGCCTTCCTAACCACACCCAAGCGCTACGAGTTTGTTGGCGATGTTCATTTTGCTCTTTGAGTTCATGGTAACCTAACCCTAACCCTAAGTGGAATTCTCCTCCAAAGGGATTTTCCTATGTATTTTACCAGGAAACATAGATAGCGCAGATTAGAAAGCTCATGCCCTACTAACCATACCCAAGCACTCCGAGTTTGTTGGCAAAGTTCATTTTGCTCTACGAGTTTATGGTAACCTAACCATAACCCTAAGTGGAATTTTTCATACAATGGGATTTTCCCATTTATTTTACCAGGAAATATAGATAGGGCAGCCTACAAAAGTCACTGCTCTCCTAATAATTCCCAAGCACTCTGAGTGTGTTGGCGATGTCTATTTTGCTCTATGAGTTTATGATCACCCAACTCTAAGATTAAGTGGAATATTGCCCCCAATGGGATTTCCCCATGTATTTTACCAGGAAACATAGATAGTGCAGGCTAGAAAATTCAGTGCCATCCTAACCATACCCAAGCACTCCGAGTTTGTTGGCACTGTTCATTTTGCTCTACGAGTGTATGGTAACCTAACCATAACCCTAAGTGGAATTTTTCATCCAATGGGATTTTCCCATTTATTTTACCAGGAAACTTAGATACGGCAGCCTAGAAAAGTCAGTGCCATCATAACCGTACCCTAACACTCCGAGTTTGTTGGCGATGTTCATTCTGCTCTATGAGTTCATGGTAACCTAACCCTAACCCTAATTGGAATTTTCCTCCAAAAGGATTTCCCCATGTATTTTACCAGGAAACATAGATAGAGCAGCCTACAAAAGTCAGTGCGCTCCTAATAATTCCCAAGCACTCTGAGTGTGTTGGAAATGACCATTTTGCTCTATGAGTTTATGGTCACATAACTCAAACATTAAGTGGAATTTTGCTCCAATGGGATTTTCCCATGTATTTTACCAGGAAACATAGATAGTGCAGGCTAGAAAATTCAGTGCCATCCTAACCATACCCAAGCACTCCGAGTTTGTTGGCACTGTTCATTTTGCTCTACGAGTTCATGGTAACCTAACCCTAACCCTAAGTGGAATTTTCCTCCAAAGGGATTTTCCTATGTATTTTAGCAGGAAACATAGATAGCGCAGGGTAGAAAATTCAGTGCAATTCTAACCGTACCCTAGCACTCGGAGTTTGTTGGCGATGTTCCTTCTGCTCTACGAGTTCATGGTAACCTAACCCTAACCCTAAGTGGAATTTTCCTCCAAAGGGATTTTCGTATGTATTTTACCAGGAAACATAGATAGCGCAGGTTAGAAAGCTCAGTGCTCTACTAACCATACCCAAGCACTCCGAGTTTTTTGGCAATGTTCATTTTGCTCTACGAGTTTATGGTAACCTAACCATAACCCTAAGTGGAATTTTTCATCCAATGGGATTTTCCCATTTATTTTGCCAGGAAACATAGATAGGGCAGCCTACAAAAGTCAGTGCTCTCCTAATAATTCCCAAGCACTCTGAGTGTGTTGGCGATGTCCATTTTGCTCTATGAGTTTATGGTCACCCAACTCTAAGATTAAGTGGAATTTTGCTCCAATGGGATTTCCCCATGTATTTTACCAGTAAACATAGATAGTGCAGGCTAGAAAATTCAGTGCCATCCTAACCATACCCAAGCACTCCGAGTTTGTTGGCACTGTTCATTTTGCTCTACTAGTTTATGGTAACCTAACCATAACCCTAAGTGGAATTTTTCATCCTATGGGATTTTCCCATTTATTTTACCAGGAAACATAGATACGGCAGCCTAGAAAAGTTAGTGCCACCATAACCGTACCCTAGCACTCCGAGTTTGTTGGCGATGTTCATTCTGCTCTATGAGTTCATGGTAACCTAACCCTAACCCTAATTAGAATTTTCCTCCAAAAGGATTTCCCCATGTATTTTACCAGGAAACATAGATAGAGCAGCCTACAAAAGTCAGTGCGCTCCTAATAATTCCCAAGCACTCTGAGTGTGTTGGCAATGACTATTTTGCTCTATGAGTTTATGGTCACATAACTCTAACATTAAGTGGAATTTTTCATCCAATGGGATTTTCCCATGTATTTTACCAGGAAACATAGATAGTGCAGGCTAGAAAATTCAGTGCCATCCTAACCATACCCAAGCACTCCGAGTTTGTTGGCACTGTTCATTTTGCTCTACGAGTGTATGGTAACCTAACCATAACCCTAAGTGGAATTTTTCATCCAATGGGATTTTCCCATTTATTTTGCCAGGAAACATAGATAGGGAGGCCTACAAAAGTCAGTGCTCTCCTAATAATTCCCCAGCACTCTGAGTGTGTTGGCGATGTCCATTTTGCTCTATGAGTTTATGGTCACCCAACTCTAAGATTAAGTGGAATTTTGCTCCAATGGGATTTCCCCATGTATTTTACCAGGAAACATAGATACGGCAGCCTAGAAAAGTCAGTGCCATCATAACCGTACCCTAGCACTCCAAGTTTGTTGGCAATGTTCATTCTGCTCTATGAGTTCATGGTAACCTAACCCTAACCCTAATTAGAATTTTCGTCCAAAAGGATTTCCCCATGTATTTTACCAGGAAACATAGATAGAGCAGCCTACAAAAGTCAGTGCGCTCCTAATAATTCCCAAGCACTCTGAGTGTGTTGGCAATGACCATTTTGCTCTATGAGTTTATGGTCACATAACTCTAACATTAAGTGGAATTTTGCTCCAATGGGATTTTCCCATGTATTTTACCAGGAAACATAGATAGTGCAGGCTAGAAAATTCAGTGCCATCCAAACCATACCCTAGCACTCCGAGTTTGTTGCCACTGTTCATTTTGCTCTACGAATTCATGGTAACCTAACCCTAACCCTAACCCTAAGTGGAATTTTCCTCCAAAGGGATTTTCCTATGTATTTCAGCAGGAAACATAGATAGCGCAGGGTAGAAAATTCAGTGCCATCCTAACTATACCCAAGCACTCCGAGTTTGTTGGCGATGTTCATTTTACTTTAAGGGTTGGTGGTTACCTAATCCTAACCCTAAATGGAATTTTCCTCCCATGGGATTTTTCCATAAATTTTTCTAGGAAACATAGATAGGGCAATGTAGAAATATACGTGCCCTCATAAGAATACCCAAGTACTCCGAGTGTGTTGGCGATGTCCATTTTGCTCTATGAGTTCATGGTGAACTAATCCTAACTCTAAGTGGAATTTTGCTTCAAAGGGATTTTCCTATGTATTTTACCAGGAAACAAAGAGAGGGCAGCCTAGAAAAGTCAGTGCCCTCCTAACCGTACCCAAGCACTCCGAATTTGTTGGCGATGTTCATTTTGCTCTTGGAGTTCACGGTAACCTAACCCTAAACCTAAGTGGAATATTTCTCCAATGGGATTTTCCCATGTATTTTACCAGGAAGCATAGATAGGGCAGCCTAGAAAGGTTAGTGCCTTCCTAACCACACCCAAGCGCTACGAGTTTGTTGGCGATGTTCATTTTGCTCTTTGAGTTCATGGTAACCTAACCCTAACCCTAAGTGGAATTCTCCTCCAATGGGATTTTCCTATGTATTTTACCAGGAAACATAGATAGCGCAGATTAGAAAGCTCATGCCCTACTAACCATACCCAAGCACTCCGAGTTTGTTGGCAATGTTCATTTTGCTCTCTACGAGTTCATGGTAACCTAACCCTAACCCTAAGTGGAATTTTCCTCCAAAGGGATTTTCCTATGTATTTCAGCAGGAAACATAGATAGCGCAGGGTAGAAAATTCAGTGCCATCCTAACTATTCCCAAGCACTCCGAGTTTGTTGGCGATGTTCATTTTACTTTAAGGGTTGATGGTTACCTAATCCTAACCCTAAGTGGAATTTTCCTCCCATGGGATTTTTCCATAAATTTTTCTAGGAAACATAGATAGGGCAATGTAGAAATATACGTGCCCTCCTAAGAATACCCAAGTACTCCGAGTGTGTTGGCGATGTCCATTTTGCTCTATGAGTTCATGGTGAACTAATCCTAACTCTAAGTGGAATATTGCTTCAAAGGGATTTTCCTATGTATTTTACCAGGAAACAAAGAGAGGGCAGCCTAGAAAAGTCAGTGCCCTCCTAACCGTACCCAAGCACTCCGAATTTGTTGGCGATGTTCATTTTGCTCTTGGAGTTCACGGTAACCTAACCCTAAACCTAAGTGGAATATTTCTCCAATGGGATTTTCCCATGTATTTTACCAGGAAACATAGATAGGGCAGCCTACAAAAGTCAGTGCCCTCCTAACCGTACCCAAGCACTCCGAGTTTGTTGGCGATGTTCATTTTGCTCTTTGAGTTCATGGTAAGCTAACCCTAACCTTAAGTGGAATTTTCCTCCAATGGGATTTTCCCATGTATTTTAACAGGAAGCATAGATAGGGCAGCCTAGAAAGGTTAGTGCCTTCCTAACCACACCCAACCGCTACGAGTTTGTTGGCGATGTTCATTTTGCTCTTTGAGTTCATGGTAACCTAACCCTAACCCTAAGTGGAATTCTCCTCCAAAGGGATTTTCCTATGTATTTTACCAGGAAACATAGATAGCGCAGATTAGAAAGCTCATGCCCTACTAACCATACCCAAGCACTCCGAGTTTGTTGGCACTGTTCATTTTGCTCTACGAGTTTATGGTAACCTAACCATAACCCTAAGTGGAATTTTTCATCCAATGGGATTTTCCCATTTATTTTACCAGGAAAC
>NW_024098712.1:0-172035 GCF_016545835.1 Crotalus tigris
CTGGCTGAAGAAGTCTGGGAGTTGAAGTCCAAAAGTCAAGGGGTCTTCAAACTTGGCCCTTTTATGACTTGTGGACTTCAACTCCCAGAATTCCTCAGCCAGACACACTGGCTGACGAATTCTGGGAGTTGAAGTCCACAAGTCATAAAAGGGCCAAGTTTGAAGAGCCTGGTCTAGGACAATTCAGCATGGTCAACTCACTGTGGAACAATTCACCATGGGACCAGAGTTACACTAACATCGAAGAAACGGTGGAACAGAATCATGAAGGAAAGGATGCAAAAGGAAATGGAAGTGACAAAAAATTAAAATGTTTTTTAAAATTATTTTAAATACTTGAATGGAATTGTTGAATTGTCTCCTAGCAAGTTGTCCTGGGGTGGGCTAGCCACGGTGAGTTGGCTGTGCACGTTGGCTGCGGTGACTTGGTCACATCAAGTTGTCCCATTCTGGGCCAGTCAGATGGCCTTGAGATGTTCACAAATGGCTAGTAGAGGTATAACTCACACTAATATTCCTCTACTCTAGAGCAGGCTCTCCAAACCTGACAACTTTAAAGACTTGTGGACTTCAACTCCCAGAATTCCTCAGCCAGCGTGACGGTTGCAGTGTCCCATCTTGTTTAGTGATGGAAAGGTTGAGCTCAACAACTGAGCACTCCCTGTTCTTAAATCTAGCTAAATACACCTCTGTTGGAAGAAAAGTCTTCATCATGGTTCATCCAAGCTGAGAACCAACATGGCAACTACTTTGGGAAGAAGGTTGCAGTTTATTGAAGAGGAGAGCCAGACAGAAAGATGGTTCTGGCAGAAAGTGAACACATGTAGGGAGTGGGTTTTTATACCCTCTGGAGCCTTTTGTTTGGAGTTGTTCCTGTGGCATGAACTTTGACCTGAGTCTTAGTGTGCCTTTCTAGTATTCTGATGGTGATGGGTTAATTTTATTATGTCCAAAGGTCATATCCTGCTTCCCTGGTGCTGGGGCTGGTGACTCTGGGATATGTCGATTTTAGGTCAGACATGTCAAACACAAGGTCTGGGGGCCGGATGCAGCTCCCGATGTGGTTTCATGTGACCCGCAAAGCCATCTTGGAAACAGTGAGGGAACAGCCCCTGCTGCCTTGGCCCTGGCCCAGGCCGGCCGGGAGCCAATGTACAATTTTGTGGTGGCCATCTATGTTGAAATGCATTCAGTTTTAGCTCCACAAGACCGTCTGGAAACAGCGAGGAACCAGCCCCTGCTGCGTCGGCCCAGCCCCCTGGGTGCATGCTGGGGAGGTGTCACCCTTTGTGGGGAATGAAGAAATGCATCATTGCCTGGAAGTGGCCAGCAAATGGCCCTCGCCTCCTTCACATATCCGGCTTGATGGGCACTGCCCCGGTCCCACCCCCTTCTGCCAGAGACCCTCAGATCTGTCCCACTCCTGCCCAGGCCCCCACAGGCACCCTTGACGCGAATGATGTAGAACTGGCCATGCCCACCCAGTAGGCCACACCCATTCCATCCACGCCCACCCAATAGGCCGCACCCACCCTGCCCCCCCCAAGGGCAACCACAATGCTGATGCAGCCCTCAATGAAATTGAGTTTGACACCCCTGTTTTAGGTCTTTGTTTTCTTAATCTCCTAGCTTCCTGGATTTACATCTGCTATAGAGCTGGTTTTTGCTTGGGGAAGGGAGACTTGGGGCTATTAAGAAAAACTGGGCATGCTTTCCTGCCTCTTCAAGATCCTTTGAGGAAATATATTTTTCTGCCCTTTTAATATTTCCTTCTCTGGGGGGGGGGTGACTTCCCACACCTCAATGGAACCGCTCCTGCATTGCCTGCAGAAGTACATGATTTAAGCTCTAGAAATCTCCAGAAATGAGCTAAAAAAAAATGGCGACCGAATCCTCTGCAACCTGACTGGCAGTCACCCTAGAAAGAAATTAAGCTTGAGAAATTGAATTTTCCCAAATCAAGAAGACGATGCTTCCTACGCTCCCAAATTACTTACGACATCGTCTCCAACGTTCCTTAAGGGAGGGGAAAAAAGTTTTACCTTTAGTATCGCCTTAGGAGGGCACCTCTTTTAATAAATCGTGCAGAGAAACACCATTGCAAGCGTTAAATCAAAGGCTTCGGGATGGCTGGTAAGGTTCCGGAGGCTCTTTAATAACAGGGAAAAATGCAGAGATCTCTCTCTCTCTCTAGGCCTTCAGCCAATTTGCCTGAAGAAATATCCCCGTGCCATATTGATCTGGAGGCTGCCGACCGCCTTGTGCGACAGGATTAATATTAACTTGGTGATGTTGCAGTAAATAACGGGAGCCCTCCGCCTGCCTTCAGTCTTACCATGCTGGTGGACTAGCCCTAATGACAATCTGAATTATTCTAGGCCGAGATAGTCATTGTTCATAAGTACAATTAAGCCACTGCGTTGAGCGAGGAATTAGGGTTTACACCGTCCCTTGATGGAAAAGATGAAATTACGGCGGAAACAGAGAGAAGATGAAACACGATGAACTATTACAGAGATTTTTTTTTTCTCCCCAAGACCCCGTTCGCTACAGCAGTTTGTAGGCTTTAATGACATTTTGCTGATCTGTTTGTAAGTTCCCCTGATTAAACCTGGGGCTTTGGAGAGAATACAATTGCACGTGTTGGGATTTTAGCTTCCGTATATTGTAGTAGTCCAGTGGTTAAAGAAGCAGACTAAAAATCAAGAGACTGTGAATTGTAGTCCTGGTTTAGGGAAGAAGGGCAGCTGGGTGATTCTGGGCCAATCACCAGGAGACTGTGAGTTCTAGTCCTGCCTTAGCCATGAAGGCCAGCTGGATGATTCTGGGCCAATCACCAGGAGACTGTGAGTTCTAGTCTCGCCTTAGCCATGAATGCCAGCTGGATGACTCTGGAGATAATTAAATAAATTCCCTAACAGTGAAGACAATTAACCAGTGGAACTGCTTGCCTCCAGAAGTTGTAGGTGCTCCATCAGTGAAGGCTTTTAAGAAGAGACTGCACAGCCATTTGTCTGGAATGATACAGGGCAGGCATGTCAAACTGTCCTTCCCTCTGGTGCTTTGGAGAATAAGTTGACCCCATCCTCTTCTTTGGGGCAGTCCCTCAGATACTGGAACGCTGCTATCATGTCTCCCCTATTTCTTCTTTTCTTTAGACTAGCCAAACCCAAGTTCGCAGCCGTTCTTCGTATGTTTTGGTTTCCAGGCTTTTGATCATCTTAGTTGCTCTTCTCTGAATTTTTTCCAAACTCTCAACATCTTTTTTGTGATATGGTGACCAAAATTGGCTGCAATATTCCAGGTGTGCTCTTATTAGGGCTTTATAAATACTAATACTCACATGCTCTTGATTCTATGCCTCTGTTTATACAACCCAGGATTGTATTAGCTTTTTTGGCTGCTGCTGCACACGGCTGGCTCATAGTCAGATGATCATCAACTAGGACTCCAAGGTCCCTCTCATAGTGACCGCTTTTAAGCCAGGTCTTGCCCAATTTGTATTTGTACCTTTCGTTTTTCCTGTCTAAGTCTAAGACTTTGCTTTTCTCCACGTTGAAACTTATTTTGTTGGATAGGGACAATTTTTCAAGTTTGTCAAAATCTTTTTGGATCCTGAGTTTGTCTTCTGGGGTGCTGGCTACTCCTGACAGTTTGTGTCATCTGCAAATTTGATGAGTTTCCCTTCAATTTCCTGGTGTAAGTCATTTAAGAAGATGTTGAAGAGTACTGGGCCTAAGACGGGACCTTGTGGTACCCCACTGCTTACTTCTCTCCATGTGGATGTAGTGTAGATAGATCAGAGAGTAGAGTAGAGTAGATAGAGTACAGTAGATAGAGTAGAGTAGAGTAAATAGAACATAGAATAATAAAACATAGAACAATAAAGTTGGAAGGGACCTTGGAAGTCTTCTTGTCCAACCTCCTGCTTGAACAGGAGACCCTATCCCAGTGGTTCTCAACCTTTTTAATGCCGCGACCCCCAACCGGTCGTAAGTCGAGGACTACTCAACCGGTCATAAGTTGAGGACTACTCAACTGGTGCAGCACCGTTTGCAGAATGGGATTTTTGGCGGGCTCAGCAGGGCAGAGACAGCTTGGACAATTCCTATTGGCTTTTGAAAGCCAATAGAATTAGACTCTATTCAAGAGAGTCTATTTATTGGCTTTCAAAAGCCAATAGAATAAAAGGGAGGAGCACAGCTAAGGAAAAGGGGGAAAAAATGGCGGACTGCGTTGTTTGGTGACCCCCGTGAAATGGTCGTTCGACCCCAAATGGTCGTCCCGACCCACAGGTTGACAACCACTGCCCTATACCATTTCAGATAAATGATTGCCCAGTCTCTTTTTGAAAGCCTTGAGTGATGGAATACCCATGACTTCTGAAGCCATTCCATTAGTTGGATTGCTCTCGCCGTTAGAAAATGTCTCCTTCGTTCTAGGTTGCTTCTCTCCATTGGATTACTTTCTATCCATTGTTTCTCAACTTATCTTTTGGTGCTTCGGAAAACAATTTGACCCCTCTCGTCTTTGTAGGAGCCCCTCAAATATTGGAAGACTGCTATCATGTCTCCCCTAGTCTTTCTTTCCATTAAACTAGAACATGCCCAATTCCCTGTAACTGTTCTTAATATATTTTAGCCTCCAGCCCCCTAATCATCTTTGTTGCTCTTCTCTGCACTCTTTCCAGAGTCTCAACAGATAGAGTAGAACAGAGTCAAGTAGAGTAGTATATTTATGGTGATTGTGGGTTCTCCAACTCTGCAGGTCTTTAAAAAGAGGCAAAACAGTCATTTCTTATGGATGGTTAAACTGTTTTTCCTGCACACCGCAGAGAACTGGACGAGATAACTCTCTTGGTCTCTTTCAACCCTACAATTCTCTAATGCTATGATGAACGAATGACCCATTTTATCTACTCTCTTGTCATCTAAGCAAATGCACTTTTGATGGGGGAGAATTGGCTGCGTCCAATTAGCTGGTTGTTTTCAAGGGCTAAATTAAGACTTAACTAAATCTTAGGGTGATTATTATCCGTAACCAGCCAGCAAGTTTTCATAAATGGAGTAATGCATCATGCAAAGATCTACTTGTCTTTTTCAATCAAATAAATCTTCTTCCCTCACCAGTTATTAAGTCACAGAAAGCCATAGCTTTTCCTCAGCACACTCCCGTTGTATAGCCATGGGTTTTTTTTTTTTTTCATCTTTAGCCAGTGCATTAAAAAAAAAGTCTCAAGGTTATTTGTACAAAGTTCTGAAATGAATGTATCCTTATCTTAAAGGACTATCAGCCCACAACTGGACACTGGGAGATTTTTTTTTAAAAAAAGGAAAGTGAGACAAAAACTAAGAGAGAGAGAGAGAGAGAGAGGGAGGGAGGGAGGGAGGGAGAGAGAGAGAGAGAGAGAGAGAGAGAGAGAGAGAGAGAGAGAAGGGTCACATCCCATCATCTACATAAATTTTATTTCGGATGATGAGAAAAGGGAGATTAAATTTTATGAGCAACTTGAAATGCTGAATGAGATCTCAGGCAGTTCAAATAGAGGCTGAAAGAAATTCTGAATTTTTTTTTTTTTTTGTCTTCAAGCGATGGCCAAATAATCTCCATTATTAGTTTGAGACTCCACTGAGCCTGCAATAGAATGTATGAGGGTTCACTTTCTAATCAAATGAAATACATAGGTTATTATTTATTTATTTGAGTTTTATCCCATCTTTATTACTTTATAAGTAACTAAAGGCGTTGGACAGATAAAATACTCCATCTTTCTCCTGTTTGCCGCACAACAATGATCCTAGCAGGTGGGTGGAGCTGAGAGTGAGCGACTGGCCCCCAAATCACCTAGCCAGCTGCCATGCCTAAGGCGGGACTAGAACTCATGATGTCTTGGTGATTGGCCCAAAGTCACCCAGCCAGCTTTCATGCCTAAGGCGGGACTAGAACTCACCATCTCCTGGTGATTGGTCCAAAGTCACCCAGCTGGCTTTCATACCTAAGGCGGGACTAGAACTCACAATCTCTTGGTGATTGGTCCAAAGTCACCCAGCTGACTTTCATGCCTAAGGCGGGACTAGAACTCACCATCTCCTGGTGATTGGCCCAAAGTCACCCAGCTGGCTTTCATGCCTAAGGCGGGACTAGAACTCACAATCTCTTGGTGATTGGCCTAAAATCACCCAGCTGGCTTTCATGCCTAAGACGGGACTAGAACTCACAATCTCTTGGTGATTGGCCCAAAATCACCAGCTGGCTTTCATGCCTAAGGCGGGACTAGAACTCACAATCTCTTGGTGATTGGCCCAAAGTCACCCAGCTGGCTTTCAGGCCTAAGGCGGGACTAGAACTCACCATCTCTTGGTGATTGGCCCAAAATCACCCAGCTGGCTTTCGTACCTAAGGTGGGACTAGAACTCACAATCTCTTGGTGATTGGTCCAAAGTCACCCAGCCGACTTTCATACCTAAGGCGGGACTAGAACTCACAATCTCTTGGTGATTGGCCCAAAGTCACCCAGCCGGCTTTCATACCTAAGGCGGCACTAGAACTCACAATCTCTTGGTGATTGGCCCAAAGTCACCCAGCTGGCTTTCAGACCTAAGGCAGGACTAGAACTCACAATCTCTTGGTGATTGGCCCAAAGTCACCCAACTGTCTTTCCTGATAAATGACTCATCTCAACTTTTTTCTTTGAGCGTCTTCAGCTTCCTTCGGAAGTCTCCCATGCCTCGTTTCTTTTTGTGTTTCGGGTGCTGAGACCTGGTGTGTGTATCTGTGTGTTTGTGTATGCGTGTAGAAATGCTCCTTTCCTAATCCTCCCCTTGTCCTCGTTTCTCCGGGTCCAAGCTGCCTCCCTTTTCTTCTTCATGCGTGTTTGCCTTTGATAAAGAGAACACGCTTCTGATAAAGCTGTTCCCCTGGAAACACTACAGGGCTTTTTTTTAATTATTACTGAGCTTTTTAATTAAAAAAAAATCCCCACCCTTCATACACTTTAATCCATTAAATACATTTTGATTGTCTCCAGTTGGGATGAAGACCAAAAAGACTTTGACAGATGCTACCCCCTCCTCGCCTCCAAAGGAAAAAGGGGAGGACACAAAATAAGGGGGTGTGGAAGGAAATTGGTTAGAGGAAGGTTAAAAGGATTGAAGTTTATGGTAGCAGGTATGTGTCTTCGTGTGAATGGGAGTCAAGGTTGACATGCGGAGATTGCCCTGCAGTTTTCTTGGCAAGGTTTTCCAGAAGAGGGTGCTATTGCCTATTTCCAAGGGCTAAGAAGGAGAGACTGGCCCAAGGTCTGCCAGCTGGCTTTCTAACCAAAGGTGAGACTAGAACTCACCATCACCTGGTTTCTAACCTGGTGTCTTAACCACTAGTCCAGGGGTCTTCAAACCTGGCCCTTTTATGATGTGGACTTCAACTCCCAGGCCAAGAACTGACCAACGGAAGTGTGTGGACACCACTTCCGGAAGTCCATTCTGAACTGGGGAGGCCTTCCAGGCCCAGAACAGCCGACTAGTTCTCTGCATGGATGCCCCTCTTGGAAGTCTGTTCTGAGCCAGGGAGAGGCCCACCAGATGTGCGTGGATACCACTTCCTGAAGTCCATTCTAAGCCTGGGATGCCTGCCCCAGGCCTCTGAGGTCAGAACCGACTTCCGGAAGCGGCCTCCACGCAGAGAACCGGTTGTTTAGGTCTTTGAATCCCACCACCGGAAAACAGCATTTGTGTCTGAAAAAGAAAGAGGACAATTTTGAAACAATCTTGACCCACCATCTCCTCTTCTCCTTAATATTAAGGCGTGCATGACAGGCAATTGCTCTTCATGGCATTTACAGAGCAAAAAAGAAATACGTTTTTGTCAACTTAATTGTCTTACGGTTTTTGTCCGCTTGTTATTAAAAAGAATGGGATTAGGGACGGATGAACCACAGAATTGGCTTTTTGTTTAATTTCACTCAAGGTCCATAAGAGGAAGACTTCAAACGCTTTTCTTTTCTCTCGCCTTTATCTACTTGGTTCCACTTTTTTCTCACTCAATGCCATTGCTTTCCGCTTTTGGAATAATGTTATTAATGAATTGCAGGGCTCCAGCACCACACCTTTAAAAAAAAAGTTGATGGGATGTGAAATCATCATCATCATCATCATCATCATCATCATCATCATCATCATCATCATTATAAAAGTTGGAAGGGACCTTGGAGGTCATCTAGTCCAACCCTCTGCTCAGGCAGGAAACTCTATACCATTTCAGACAAATGGCTGTCCAGTCTCTTCTTAAAAACTTCCAGAGTTGGAGCATTCACTGCTTCTGGAGGCAGGTTGTTCCACTGGTTAATTGTTCTAACTGTCAGGAAATTTCTCCTTAGTTCCTAGGTTGCTTCTCTCCTTGATTAGTTTCCATCCGTTGCTTCTTGTCCTGTCTTCAGGCGCTTTGGAGAATAACTTGACTCCCTCTTCTTTGGGGCAGCCTCTGAGATATTGGAACACTGCTATCATGTCCCCCCTCATCCTTCTCTTCATTAAACTAAAGATACCCAATTCCAGCAACCGTTCCTTATATGTTTTAGCCTCCAGTGCCCCTGATCATCTTTGTTGCTCTTCTCTGGACTCTTTCTAGAGTCTCAACATCTTTTTTACATCGTGGTGACCAAAACTGGATGCAGTATTCCAAGTGTGGCCTTACCAAGGCATTGTAAAGTGATATTAACACTTCATGTGATCTTGATTCTGTCCCTCTGTTAATGCAGCCTAGAACTGTGTTGGCTTTTTTGGCAGCTGCAGCACACTGCTGGCTCATATCTAAGTGATTGTCCACTAGGACTCCAAGATCCCTCTCACAGTTACAACTATTGAGCAAGGTACCCCCTATACTATACCTGTGCATTTGGTTTTTCTTGCCTAAAGGTAGAACCTTGCTTTTTTCTCCACTGAATTTCATTTTGTTAGATAGCGCCCAGTGTTCAAGTCTGTCCAGATCCTCCTGTATCCTAAGCCTGTCTTCTGGAGTGTTGGCTATTCCTGCCAGCTTGGTGTCGTCTGCAAATTTGATGAGTAGAAAAACACAGTTGGAAGGGGGTCATCTAGTCCCCCTGCTCAAGCAGGAGACCCCAACCATTTCAAACCATCCCTCAACTTACAACAGTTCATTTAGTGACCATTCAAAGTTACAACATGCCTTTATGACCATTTCTCACACTTACGACCGTTGCAGCATCACATGATCAAAATTTAGATGCTTGGCAACTGATTCATATTTATGACCTTTGCAGTGTTCTGGGATCATGTGACCCTCTTCTGCGAGTTTCTGACAAGCGGATTCCCTTAATCACCGTGCTCCTAGCTTAACAATTGCCGTGATTGCCTCAACAACTGTGGCAAGAAAGAAAGGGGGCGAAATTTAACAAACGTCCCACTTAGCAACAGAAATTTGGGCTCAGTTGTAGTCATAAGTCAAAGACTACCTGTACAGAGATAATGTCTAGATTTATGTAGATAAATGTTCTATGTTCTAAATCAGGGGTAGTCAACCTTGGCTCTTTTATGACTCGTGGACTTCAACTCCCAGAATTCTGGGAATTGAAGTCCACGAGTCATAAAAGAGCCAAGGTTGACTACCCCTGTTCTAAATGGTTATCCAGTCTCTTCTTAAAAACCTCCAGCGTTGGAGCACCCACAGCTTCTGAAGGCAAGCTGCTCCACTAATTAATTGTTCTCACTGTCAGGAAATTCTTCTTATTTAGGGAAGAAAAGGGGGTGTCACTGGTCTTTTTGCCAGAAAATGTCTGGAGGGCATTTTGACTATGATATGATCTTGGACAAATTGGTTTTTTAAATTTAATTTGTAGCTTAAGTTCATTCATTGACAGGTAGATTTTTTAAAAAATGTGTACTTCTATTGGCCCGTTGTATATTTTGCATATACAGAATGAGTCTCAGTCCTTCAAATGGATAGACAGACACAGAGTTTAGTTAGAAGCAAATAGCAGGGTCCTTTGTGCTCTCTGAGCTTGGCAATTTTCTTGAAGACATTTCATTACCAAATTGGTAACGTCATCAGCTAAAAGGTAGCTGGGATTGTTCTCTTTTATATACAAGGGTTTGCACTGCCAGCGTTGGTGGAGGTGTTTTCTTCTTGATTTGCCTGTTGTTAGCTGTTTGATTGTTTTTCTGAGTTGCTAGGTCCTTGATTGAGCATATTGTGTACTGTATAAAACCACTTGTATATAACAGAGAGCAAAACCTTTCTAGTAATTGTTTCTTAGTTCGGTAATGAAAGATCTGCAAGAAAACTCCCAAGCTCAGATAGCACCAAAGAACCCACAATTCAATTCTGAGCTACAAATATCTCTCTTCTAGTGATAGATAGATAGATAGATAGATAAATAGATAGATAGATAGATAGATGACAGAAGACAGACAGACAACTATAAATAGATAGATAGATAGATAGATAGATAGATAGATAGATAGATAGATAGATAGATAGATAGATATACAGGCAGACAACTAGAGATAGATGACAGACAGACAAGTAGAGATAGATAGATAGATAGATAGACAGACAGACAACTAGAGATAGATAGATAGATAGATAGATCGATAGATAGATAGATACAGACAGGAAGGAAGGAAGGAAGGAAGGCAGAGATAAAGAAAAAATATAATGATAGCTAGATAGAGATAGATAGACAGACAGCAGATAGATAGATAGACAGATAGATAGACAATAAGAGATAGCTAGATAGCTAGGAAGCAAGGAAGGAAGGAAGCAAGGAAGGAAGGAAGCAAGGAAAGAAGGAAGGCAGAGATAAGAAAGAAAAAGAAATGAGATGATAAATAGATAGAGATAGAGAGATAGAGAGAGATACAGATATACAGATAGATATACAGAGATAGATGATAGAGAAATATACATATAGAGATAGATATATAGATAGATGATAGATTGATAGATATAGATATACAGAGATAAATAGAAAGAAAGAAAGAGATAGATAGATAGATAGATAGATAGATAGATAGATAGATAGATAGATAGACTTAAAAGTTGGTATGCACTGATATGATCTGTGAATATTATTATCAATAAATATTATAAAGGATGCAAATTCACCAGGAATTGCAAAGTGGCCTTTTTTTTTTTTTTTTTTTTTACAAAATCCAGTTTTGTAAAAACAAGTCAGTTAAAAAAAAAACCCGAAGAGCCATTGCCGATTGGGGTAGGTGACCAGGTATTTTCCAACAGCTATCCAACACCCCCCCCCAACGTTGTTCATTTAAACTAAGAAGACTCAACAATCCACTGGAAATGGAGGGCTCTCGTTTCCATGGCGGCCAATAACCATATGTAAATTTCTAATTAAAATATAAATTAATCCTTGGCAAACGCTATTCCGTGAGTGATGAGCGAGAGGAGAAAGTTTTATGCCACTAATTAATGCTATTGCGACTTTATTTACATAAGGCAATATAATTCTTGCCGTTTGACTAGGGTAACTTTGTTCATTTTGGGGGGAGTGGGTGGAAAAGGCTGGCTATCTCTTACTTTTTTCCCCCTCCATTCTTGACTTGCTCTGGATTGTGTAAGGGTATTTCAACAAAGAAGATTAAGGGGGTAGACAGAGGCTAAAACATACGAAGAAGAACATTTACAGGAATTGGGAATATCTAATTTAATGAAGAGAAGGACGAGGGGGGACATGATAGCAGTGTTCCAATATGTGAGGGGCTGCCCCAAAGAAGAGGGAGTCTAGCTATTCTCCAAAGCGCCTGAAGGCAGGACAAGAAGCAACAATGGACGGACACTAATCAAGGAGAGAAGCAACCTAGAACTAAGGAGAAACTTCCTGACAGTGAGAACAATTAACCAATGGAACAACCTGCCTTCAGAAGCGGTGAATGCTCCATCACTGGAGGTTTTCAAGAAGTCATTGGACAATCGTTTTTATGAAATGGAATAGGGTCTCCTGTTTGAGCAGGGGGTTGGGCTAGATGACCTCCAAGGTCCCTTCCAACTCTGTTATTCTGTTAGTCTAATGAAGAGAAGGACGAGGGGGGACATGATAGCAGTCTTCCAATATCCCAGGGGCTGCCCCAAAGAAGAGGGAGTCAAGCTATTCTCCAAAGCACCTGAAGGCAGGACAAGAAGCAACAATGGATGGACAGTAATCAAGGAGAGAAGCAACCTAGAACTGAGGAGAAATTTCCCTTAAAAAAAGAGTTTATAGTTTTTTAAAAATTATTTAAAAATTAGCTTATGATACAAAACACAAAAAGATACAAAAGAAAGTAATGGGACAGTAAGGGAGGGGAAAAGTGTAGGAAAAATGGGAAAAAGAAAGAAAAGGTGTTTACATCTCCCTTTGGTGCAGTAGGATAAGATAATAACATCAAACCTCAACTTTTTTTTTACCTTTATATAGTAAAATAAACTAGCCATTTCTCTAACAACAAACCCCAAATCAAAGTTTCATTTTTTCCCTCACCTCAAGCACAAGTAGAAAGAGAAATAATTGTGTTTTTGTCTTTAATCAAAGCAGGTCAGTTTAGCCATCTCTGCTAACTCCATCAACTTTTGCAGCCGTTGTGCAATCAAACTGTGTGCAATGAATGGAAACCAATAAAGGAGAACTTTCCTGACAGTGAGAAGTGGAACTGCTTGCCACTGGAAATTGCTGGTGTTCCATCACGGGAGATTTTCAAGAAGAGATTGGACAGCCATTTGTCTGAAATGGTATAGGGTCTCCTGCCTGAGCAGAGGGTTGGACTAGATGACCTTCATAGTCCCTTCCAACTCTGTTATTGTTTCCTTAAGCACCTTCATGTAATTTCCTTCCTTCTTTTTCTTCTGACTATAAAATAAAAGAATGAAGTGTCGTCAGTGGCTTTGGAACGGTCTTGTAAGAAATGAAAGCTAATACCCAGTTTTGTTTTAAGTCCTAATGGACTAGTCAATTATTTGCTAGACTGATATCTGGGATGTTGGTTGTTTTTTTTTTTTTTTTTTGGCGAGCTAGTTAAAACAAGTGAGGGGTGCAACACTCCAAAGAGAGTGCTTAATGCTTCTTTCCTTGGTTTCTCACCAAAAAAATAGCAACTTACTACAAGTCTGCAACCCCCAGATCAGCTGCTAAAAGAAGCATTTTACTCCATTTGAATATCTTCTGGATTTTCCTTTTAGTCCACTGTGTTCTCCCCAGAGCATCTAATTATTATGTTCTCTATGGCCCGTTGCATCTGCCGTTGTGGGACACTGGAGGTAGAATCCATAACACATGTTCTTTTCTATGGCAGTGTTGGAAGTCAGCACCCATCCAGCCTCCTAGAGAAGGAAATATTTTGGGAGGATGTTAAAAGGACAGGATATTATATTTCCCCAAAGGAATGATGAACAATCTTAGGCAAAGACAGCCCCAAGTCTCCCTCCCCCCAAGCAGAAACCAGCTCTGTAGAAATGCAGACCTGATAATCCTTTCAGAAAGATTGGAGCCAGGAAGCTTAGAGCTGATGGGATTAGAAAGACAAAGATCCCTAGAATCAACAACTCCTCGCCCCAAAGAAATCTAACGCAGGACATAGCCATCAGCCACAGCCCCAGGGAAGCAGGATATGACCTTTAGGACATAATGGGATTAACCCACCACCATCAAAATACTAAAAGGACATGCTCAGGTCAAAGTTCATGCCACGGGAACAGGAAACAACCCCAAACACAAAAACCCAAGAAGGTATAAAAACCCACCACTCCCAGCTACACGTGGTCAGCTTTCCCAGAGCCACATTTCTCTCTGGCTCTGCTCTTCCATAAACTGCAACCTTCTTTCTAAAGCAGTCTCCATTTTGCTTATTCCCGGCTTGGACTGGACCCTGATGAAGATATTTCTTTCAACAGCAGGTTTTAGATAAGGTTGTATCAAAAACTCCTCCTCCTCCTTGTCTTTCTTCTTCTTCTTCTTCTTCTTCTTCTTCTTCTTCTTCTTCTTCTTCTTCTTCTTCTTCTTCTTCTTCTTCTTCTTCTTCTTCTTCTTCTTCTTCTTCTTCTTCTTCTTCTTCTTCTTCTTCTTCTCCTCCTCCTCCTCCTCCTCCTCCTCCTCCTCCTTTTCCTTTTCTTCTCCTCCCCCTCCTCCTCCTCATCTTTCTCCCCCTTGTCTGTCTCCTTCTCCTTCTCCTTCTCCTTCTCCTTCCCCTTCCCCTTCCCCTTCCCCTTCCCCTCCTCCTCCTCCTCCTCCTTGTCTTTCTCCCCCTTGTCTGTCTCCTTCTCCTTCTCCTCCTCCTCCTCATTCTCCTCCCCCTCCTCCTTCTCCTCCCCCTCCTCCTCCTCCTTGTCTTTCTCTCCCTTGTTGTATCATCATCGTCCTCCTCGTCTTCCTCCTCCCTATAGATTGTTTCTATATCAATTTTCTGCTTACTAATAAGGTTTCTAATAGAACCTACAATTCTTATCCAGCATCAAGGCCTCATCAGGGGATCCATAATAGTTTTAAGATTTAATATAGATTGCTGTGTATGCTTATTTGTGTCTATCTACATTAACAATCTTTCCGCTCCTAGTTATTTCTGTTTTATATGCTAGAAGAAAACAGCGCATCTTGGGATATGGGATTTATTTTTTTGAGGGAGATGCCTGCAGGAATGTCTGCAGCATGTGGTCAAAAAAATGTCAAGATGTTGACTGTGTTGGTGCCATCAAAACTCTCTGTGTGATTTGTGTTTTGGCCTTCTTTCTGGGCACACCACTTCCTCCATTTGGTTTCTCAGCTGTTGTGAGAAATGGGGAAAATTTGTATGACAGTCTTATTTATTTCTTTTTAAATGCATAATCCAAAATGCACAATCCTTGCTGGTCTTAGAAATCAGACTAGCATCCAGTCATACTGTTTCCTTTGATGCGTTTGTCAAGTGGTGGAAAAGCCACAACATTTAAACTTTTTTTCAGTTTGAAGAAAAAAAATGAAACCCAAGGTAGCGAAACTGATGCTTGGATGGATGGATGGATGGATGGATGGATGGATGGATGGGAGGAAGGGAGAAAGGAAGGTAAGAGAGAAGCAAGGAAGAAAAGAGACAGATGAAAAGAAGGAAGGAAGGAAGGAAGGAAAGAAGGAAGGAAAGAAGGAAAGAGAAGGAAGAAAGGGGAAAAGAAAGGAAGGAGAGAGGGAAGCAAGAAAGAAAAAGATAGGTGGGGAAAGAAAGAAAGAAAGAAAGGAAGGAAGGAAGGAAGGAAGGAAGGGTGAAAGAATAAGTGAGGGTGGGGAGGAGGAAGGAAGAGAGGAAAGAGGGAAGGCAGGCAGAAAGAAAGGAAGGAGAGAGGGAAGCAATGATGAAAAGACAGATGGGAAGAAGGAAGGAAGGAAGGGAGGAAGGAGAGGAAGAAGGAGAAAAGAAAGGAAGGAGAGAGGGTAGCAAGGAAGAAAAGAGACAAATGGGAAGGAAAGAAGGAAGGAGAGAGGGCAGCAAAGGAGAAAAGAGATAAATGGGAAGGAAGGAAGGAAGGAAGGAAGGAAGGAAGAGGAGGATAAAGGAATGAGGAAAATGGCGGAAAGATTTTATGTACATGGATAGACAGATGTTTACATTATTCTGGAGTATAACTCCCTTCCCCCCCCTCCTTTGTGTAACATTGGATGACAGGATCACTTTATCCTGCAATGGTTTTGAGCTTGTCAGGAGATCATTACACCTTGAAGGATGGCTGCCTGGGGCTGCAAGTAAACAAAGTTACAGCACATTGGCCAAAAAAAAAAAGGTTGGGGCTTTGACTTGGGTTTCTTCAGCGGGTGGCACGGAGCAGTTCCCATCTATCAAGATGCTACACCGCGTCTCCTCCCCTCGCTTCAGACGGCCCACGTCTGAAAATGTAAGGAAAGATGTCATTGATCACTTCTGCTCTCAACCGGTGATGGAATCTGTCATTTCAGCAGAACGTCTGACAGGCCGATGCAGTTAGTCCACCATTTCAGCTGATAGATGGTCCTTCCCAGCCTCCCTCCCCTTCCTCTCCTCTCCTTTCTTCTCCTCTCCCTCTGTTCCTTCTTTCTCTCCTCATCTTTCCTTCTCTCCTTTCTTCCTCCATCCCTGTCTTCTTTCCTTCCCTCCCTCCCTCCCTCTGTCGCTCCTCTTTCTCCTCTCCTCATGTCTTCTTCCTCCTTTCTTCCTCCATCCCTTTGTATTCCTTCCCTCCCTCCCTCCGTTGTCTTTCCTCTCTTCGTGTCTTCTTCCTTCCCTCCTTCTTCCCTCCATCCCTTTGTATTCCTTCCTTCCTTCCCTCCCTCCCTCTCTCTCCTCTCTCTCCTCGTGTCTTCTTCCTTCCCTCCTTCCTTCCTCCATCCCTTTGCATTCCTTCCTTCCCTCTGTCTCTCCTCTCTTCGTGTCTTCTTCCTTCCCTCTTTCCTTCCTCCATCTCTTTGTATTCTTTCCTTCCCTCCCTCCCTCCCTCCCTCTCCTCTTTCTCCTGTCCTCGTGTCTGACAGACCGATGCAGTTAGTCCACCATTTGACCTGATAGATGGTCCTTCCCAGCCTTCATCTCCTCTCCTCTCCTCTCCTCTCCCCTCCCCTCATCTCCTCTTCCCTCCCTTCCCCTCCTCTCCTCTCTCCTTCTGTTCCTTCTTTCTCTCCTCGTGTTTCTTTTCTTCCCTCCTTCCTTCCTCCATCCCTGTCTTCCTTCCTTCCTTCCCACCCTCTCTCTCTCCCTCCCTCCCTCCTTCCCTCTTTCTCCTTGTGTCTTCTTCTTTCCCTCCTTCCTTCCTCCATCCGTTTGTATTCCTTCCTTCCTTCCTTCCCACTCTTCCTCCCTCCCTCTGTCCCTCCCTCTCACCCTTCCTTCCTTCCTTCTTTCCCACTCTCCCTTCCTCCCTCTGTCCCTCCCTCTCACCCTTCCTTCCTTCCTTCCTTCCTTCCTTCCTTCCTTCCTTCCTTCCTTCCTTCCTTCCTTCCTTCCTTCCTTCCTCCCTCCCTCTCTCATCTTCTTCTTCCTTCCTCCCTCCCTCCCTCCCTCCCTCCCTCCCTCCCTCCCTCCCTCCCTGTCTCTCCTCTCCTTTTCTCCTCTCCCCTCTCTTTCTCCCTCCCCTCCTACTTGCAGTAAGATTAAGAAATTTTGCCCCTTGCCAGTGGGCTCAGGCTGGTCTTCAGACTGCTGCCTTGGGGTGCCAGGCCCCAGAGTTGCCAACTTGTCACAGGCCCTTCATACCCCCCTCCCCAAATACCCCCTTCTGTGGCTCCTGATTCTGCACTACTCTGACAGACAGGAATCTCTCCCCATCATCTGTACACTACTGGGAGATTTTTGTGGCACGGGCTAGCTTGCCAGTGAAGTCTTTTTATTGCTAACATACGGACACTGATTGATTTGATTTTGATCCTGACCCTGCAGTGATCTGGGACACGTTTGGTGTCTTAGACAGGCCATCAGAACTCAACACGGAGCAAAAATAAAAAGATATAGGAAACAAAAAAACCTCATCCGGAGAATGTCTTAGACACATCCATTATCTGTAGCTCCCTGGTTGCGTTTTCCTTCTGTTCTGAAGCCAGCAGCAGCTCTTAGCATACCTGCAGCCCAATCCTACAATGTTCCATGGGTTGCACAGCTGTGTGTTTGTGTGTGTGTGTGTGTATGTGTGTATGCAGTGCTTTTTTTCTAAAAAAAAAAAAAAAAAAAAAAGGTGCCGGAACTCACACATGTCATACAACCCGCCTTGCCTACCCTACAAGGTTCCATCCAAAAAAGGTGCCAGAACTCCGTTCTGGGCATTCTATGAGAAAAAAAACTTGTGTATATATATCTCTATATCTCTCTACCTCTCTATCTCTCCATCTCTCCATCCATCCATCCATCCATCCATCCATCCATCTATCTATCTATCTATCTATCTATCTATCTATCTATCTATCTATCTATCTATCTATCTATCTATCCCTCCCTCCCTCCCTCCCTCCCTCCCTCCCTCCCCCCCTCTCTCTTTCTGCCTTTAATGCAACACATTGCAATTGCTGGGATAGGAGTTGCCTTCAGCTAAATTTCCTTTCTTTAAAAAAACACGATTTATTATTTTATCCTGAAAGATAAAACGCAAAACAGTAAAACAAACAAAATGAAACAAAACAAAAGCAAAGGAAACTTCCTGACAGTTAGAACAATTAACCAGTGGAACCGCCTGCCTCCAGAAATGGTGAATGCTCCAACACTGGAAGTTTTTAAGAGAGACTGGACAGCCATTTGTCCGCAATGGTATAGGGTCTCCTGCCTGAGCAGGGGGTTGGACTAGAAGACCTCCAAGGTCCCTTCCAATTATTATTATTATTATTATTATTATTATTATTATTATTATTATTATTCTATATTCAATCAACAAAAAAGAAAAAAATAGCATGCAGGAAAAGAGGAAAAAGTGATCAATTAAATTTCACATTTAACATGTAGGACCCACCTTGGCTGGGTGCAGAAAGAAAAGAAAAAGCAGTAAATTCTCCCCCCCCCTTTTACAAATGTACATTTTTTTCTTCTTTTATATATACTGTGGACTTTATATAAAAGAAATAAGAAGAAAAAGCAGTCAACAGGTTGAGCTAAACATTACACTAATCTTCCAATCCCTCTGTTAACTATCTGTTATTATATTTAGCGCATAGAAAGTCCAGATTCTCTTACAAAGCTGTCTGCTCCATTATCTCTAATCAAAAGAGTGAATTTTGCCATCTCCCTTAATTCAGTCAATTTCAAAATCCATTCTTTGACAGTCGGCATCATTTTTTTCTTTCCGGTGTTTGGCAAGTACAATCCTCGCAGTGGCCTTCAGCTACATTTCCAACTCTCAGAACCCTCTTGTCAACATCCAGCTGGAGAATCCAAATAAAACTCCAAGTTCATTTTGTTTTCCCAAAAGCTTACTGTTTATTGAATACACAGCTTTGTTATGTCGAAGCAAAACTAACTCTGAGGTTCCAACACCAATTCATAGACTTAATAATAATAATAAAGTTGAAAGGGACCTTGGAGGTCATCTAGCCCAACCCCCTGCTCAGGCAGGAAACCTTACACCATTTCAGACAAATGGCTGTCGAGGCTCTTCTTAAAAACGTCCACTGTTGGAGCATTCACCGCTTCTGGAGGCAGGTTGTTCCACTGGTTAATTGTTCTCCATCAGGAATTTTTTTAGTTCCAGGTTGCTTCTCTCCTTGGTTAGTTTCCATCTGTTGCTTCTTGTCCTGCCTTCAGGTGCTTTGGAGAATAGCTTGACTCCCTCTTCTTTGGGGCAGCCCCTGAGATATTGGAATACTGCTATCATGTCCCCCGTCGTCCTTCTCTTCATTAGACTAGACATACCCAATTCCAGCAACCGTTCCTTCGATGTTTTAGCCTCCAGACCTCTAATCATCTTTGTTGCTCTTCTCTGTACTCTTCCTAGAGTCTCAACATCTTTTTTACATCGTGGTGACCAAAACTGGATGCCGTATTCCAAGTGTGGCCTTACCAAGGTATTGTAAAGTGGTATTAATACTTCACGTGATCTTGATTCTATCCCTCTGTTAATGCAGCCTGGCACTGTGTTGGCTTTTTTGGCAGCTGCAGCACACGGCTGGCTCATATCTAAGTGATTGTCCACTAGGACTCCGAGATCCCTCTCACAGTTGCTGCTATTGAGCAAGGTACCACCTATACTATACCTGTACATTTGGTTTTTCTTAAACAGTAGTTTTCTCAGCTAAACCCCCAATGTCTTACGTAATCCATATCAACCGGTCTGCTTCGTTATTGACAGACAGATAGATGATTGATAGATAGATGATAGTTGTTAGATGATTGATAGATAGATAGAAGATGATAGATATAGATAGATATTTAGATAGATAGATAGACATACATACATACATACATGCATACATAGATGATAGCTAGCTAGCTAGATGATAGTTGATAGATGATTGATAGATAGAAGATGATAGATATAGATGATAGATGATAGAGATAGATAGATAGATAGATAGATAGATTGATTGATAGATAGATAGATAGGTAGGTAATAGATAGATAGGTAATAGATAGATAGATAGATGATAGATAGATAGATAGATAGATAGATAGATAGATGATAGACGAGAGATAGAGATAGATGATAGATGATAGTTGATAGTAGATAGACAAACAGACAGACAGATAGATAAATAGAGAATAGATATAGAGGATAAATAGATACAGAAAGAGAGAGAAAGAGAGAGAGAGAAAGAGAGAAAGAGAGAGAGTGAGTGTCTAAAAGGATGAGTATCCTTTTACTGATTCTCTTCCAAGACCTACAATTAGAGTTATGCCTTCTTCAGTTGCTCCTTCTCAAGGGCCACACAGTGGCACCATGCACACACACACACACACACACACACACACACACACACACACACACAGACTCGCCCTTGCGGGTCTTTAAATCTCCTCTTGTCCAAAGCCTCTAGACGCTGCGAGCTTTATGCCTCTCCAAGGATATGTGAGAAAGCAGCCATAATTCCTTCCACTCTTCCTTAAAGGTGATTGTGAGGACAGGCCTTTCAGACCAGCTGGCACCCCTAGGATGGCCGAGAGAGAATTATGGCCAGGCTTTTATTAGAGTGCATAAAAAGATGACATTCTTGTGGGCCCTCTGGCACAAATGGAGCAATCTTCATAAGGAGCCCACACTTCCATCTCTGTTCACCTTGGGCTTGTTGCGCTGTTCAGGTTCCCTCTTAGGTTTTCCCTTCTTTCCAGGTTTTTTTTTTTGCAGGTATTGTAGTTCTTGACTTTCAACAGTGACTGTTTGAAGTGACAGTTTTCACACTTAGGACCCCGTGGTCACGTGATCAAAATTCAGACCCTTGGCAACTGTCTCACATTTATAACAGTTGCCGTGTTCCGGGCTGATGTGATCCCTCTCCTGTGGTCTTTGGACCAAGCAAAGTCAACGAGGAAGAGCCAGAGTCACTTAACTACAAGTCACTTGCTAAGATGCCTGTGTTTGGTTATCTCTGATGTCACTGTTTCTGTTGTGATTCCTCGCCAGCCAGTGGAACCGGCAGCTGAGTCTGAGGAATCAGAGGAGGAGGGGCCTGGAGTGACATCGGAGTCAGAGGAAGGCTCTGAGGAGCTCCAAGACTTACAGTCTGATGAGGAACCTGGCCCCTCTACTCATGCTCAGGCTGAGACACGGCTGTGCTGGGAGTCTGAGTTGAACAGTGATGAAGAACAGCTGGGACAAATCCCGGATGCATGAAAGCACAGGCAAGAGAAGTGAGTACGACAGAGGAATACAATGGGGTGGCTCCAAAGGCAAAGGAGAAGGCATTAGGAAGCCATGCCTTGGCTGCATAATAAAAGGGAAGGTGTGGGAGCTGCTGGTTGCCAAAGGCAACCGTTTGTGTTGAGGAATTGAGTTTCTGTGGACTGTGTTTGTTTGCCTTGGACATTGACTCAGGTCTGTGAGTAATAAAAGGCGATTGGTTTTTCTTGCAGTTCCTGCCTGTTTCTTGGAAGAGGGATTTCTCCTTGTGAGCATAACAAGGACTCACATAGGCTGGGACAGAACAGTTTCCATGCCAGGCTCATGCTGTTTATTTTAAGCAAATGACAGAATTCACTCCTCCAGGTTTTTATTTTTTTCCTCGCAGAATGCTGGATTCATTTATGGGACCTAAATGGGACCCCACGTGAAGTATTAATACTACTTTACAATGCCTTGTTAAGGCCACACTTGGAATACGGCATCCAGTTTTGGTCACCACGATGTAAAAAAGATGCTGAGACTCTAGAAAGAGTGCAGAGAAGAGCAACAAAGATGATTAGGAGAGTGGAGGCTAAAACATCGAAGGAACGGTTGCTGGAATTGGGTATGTCTAGTCTAATGAAGAGAAGGACGACGGGGGACATGATAGCAGTCTTCCAATATCTCAGGGGCTGCCATAAAGAAGAGGGAATCAAGCTGTTTTCCAAGGCGCCTGAAGGTAGGACAAGAAGCAATGGGTGGAAACTAATCAAGGAGAGAAACAACCTAGAACTAAGGATAAACTTCCTGACAGTTAGAACAATTAACCAGTGGAACTCCTTGCCTCCAGAAGTGGTGAATGCTCCAACACTGGACGTTTGTAAGAAGAGACTGGACAGCCATTTGTCTGAAATGGTCTAGGGTTTCCTGCCTGAGCAGGGGGTTGGACTAGATGACCTCCAAGGTCCCTTCCAACTTTATTATTATTATTATTATTATTATTATTATTATTATTATTATTATTATTATTATTATTACGTTCCATGGGATATTGTGAGCAAATTTGTAAATGTTTGTTATTTCTCCAATGATCAGCTTCTTATGCTTTTTTTTTTAAAAAAAGAAACCTCAGAAATAATATGTGTGTCATGGTTCCGACAGATGAAACTGTTCAAAGAACTTTGAGGCATTGTTTACCTTAAAGAATCTTCATTTGAGAAACATAGCATTGGCACTAACATAGTTGAAACCAAAAACTGGGTTTCCCTCCCCTCAGCACATAGTATCAAAGCACAATTCCCTCCTCCAATTAACAGTCATAAATCACATTCTCCAATTAGTTGGAAATGCAGGCTTTCCCTCCAGATGTCCAGCCCGCCAATTCTTATCATCTCTTATTACAATAACCTTTTTTCCTTTTTGGGGGGGGATCATCAAGTTTTTGACACCTTGCTAGGCAACTGATGGTACTTGGATGTTGCCATATCCTAAAAGTGGTACAATGGGTGAAAAGGTTGAAAAGCCCTGGACTAGAGAATGTATGGGAATTGTAATCAAGGATGATGCTCTGATCAAGGAAAAGAGGCAGTCCGTGAAGACAGCCTTAGACAATTTTGGATAAAAAAAATTACTCAGGACCTTGTAGATACTATGTGCCCCGAGAATAAAGAAATGATGTCTTTAATGGCATTCCTTGATGGTGGATATAATCTATACAACTTTAGTTTCAAGTATTAGTACCGCTTTATAAAACCCTAGTAAGACCACACTTGGAATACTGCAACCAATTTGGTCACAATACTATAAAAAAGATGACAATATCTTCATCAAGAAAGAAGGCACACTCTAGCCAAAACAGGCAGGGTAAGCTGTTACATATTACATAATCAGGAAACTTCACTCTTTTGTAAATTGATGATGTTAGCCTAGAGCAGGTGTAGGCAACCTTGGCTCTTTTTTGACTTGTGGACTTCAACTCCCAGAATTCCTGAGCCGGCCATGGCTCAGCTTGGAAACCTCTCCCTTTCCCCTCACCATGGCTGGCTCAGGAATTCTGGGAGTTGAAGTCCATGAGTCATAAAAGAGCCAAGGTTGCCTACCCCTGGCCTAGAGGTTAAATACATCTGCCTAACATGCAAGTGGCCCGGGTTCGAATCTCAGAAGGGTATGGCTAGCTGATGAGAACTAAATAGCTCAAAATAGCTATACTAGTCTCCCTTTAATTCTTTGCTGGCAAATTTAAATTTAACACATTACTGATGTGTTACTTGTACTGGTAATAAAATGTACATAGGAAAATGTATATAGGAAAACAACCAACTTTTTTTTTTCTGAATGAATCTGAACGGCAGAAACCATGTTTCAAATGCAAACAAACTAGGTACTTATTAAAAGCCATATTATGGCTTCAGTTCTATACACATTTACCTGAAATTAAAAATACGTGAAGAGTTTACTAAGAGCTTGCACTTAGGCAGATTCATTTAGGAACAAACTAAACTTCTCAGCACGGTCAAAGAAATAGACAAAATGAATTAACTCCATCATAAAAGAGTCACTTTCGGAGCAACACTTTCCACTTTTATTGGTGCATGACATTTTTTTTGTCTCTTAAGCGCAGCTGATGTGTGGAATAATTTCCAGTCATTAACGAGTAAGTAAAGTTAAATCCATTGAAAATGAGTTTTAAATTGATTAAAGTTTATGAAGAATGCATAATTCATCAGAAGCCTATCACGGGAGGGGTGTGGGCTTTCCTTACCCCCTCCTCTCCACTCGGTGAAAATTAATCTAGCTCTTCACGTTTCATCTTTGTTGTTCTTCTACCTTTTAGATGTCGGCTTGATTGCTGTCAATTTGTTTCTTTAATGTAACCAATTAAATGGATGATAGTTTTTGGTAGCTTTCGGTTATCTCCCAGCTTCACAATAGCGCCAGCTGCAAGCAATTTTCAGAAACCGGATTGCAGAGAGAGTTTTTTTGTCTTGAAGAATTCAGCTTACGAGGCCGGGGCATGAGTTGGTAAGAAACGTCTTCAAGAAATTGGAAAGCCTTTTATTCCACCCTAGTTCAAAATGAGGGCCTTCCAGTTGATAGCAACCTACTTTGCCTTCATAGTAAAGGTAGTTCTCGGCTTACAACCACAATGGAGCCAGTGGTGGGATTCAAATAGATGAACAACCGGTTCTCTGCATGGATGCCACTTCCGGAAGTCCGTTCTGGGCCTGAGCAACAAAAAATTAGCTACTGGTTCTGCCGAAGTGGTGCAAACCAGCTGAATACAACAACAGGAAGGAAGGAAGAAAGGAAGGAGGAAGGAAGGAAGGGAGGAAGGGAGGAAGGAAGGAGTGGTGGGATTCAAATATGTCAACAACCGGTTCTCTGTGTGGATGCCACTTCAGGAAGTCCGTTCTGGGCCTGAGCAACAAAAAATTAGCTACTGGTTCTGCCGAAGTGGTGCAAACCAGCTAAATACAACAACAGGAAGGAAGGAAGGAAGAAAGGAAGGAGGAAGGAAGGAAGGAAGGATGGAAGGAAGGAGTGGTGGGATTCAAATATGTCAACAAGCGGTTCTCTGTGTGGGTGCCACTTCCGGAAGTCCGTTCTGGGCCTGAGCAACAAAAAATTAGCTACCGGTTCTGCCGAAGTGGTGTGAACCGGCTGAATCCCACCACTGAATGGAGCCCAGGGTTGTTAAGTAAGTTTTGCCCCCTTTGGCAATCTTTCTTGCCACAGTTGCTAAGTGAATCACTGCTGTTGTTAAGCTAGCCATGGGGTTGTTAAGTGAATCTGCCTTCTCCGTGGATGTTGCTGGTCAGAAGGTCACAAAAAGGGGATCACATGACAGTTGTGTTTAGTGACCATTTTTCACACTTACGTCCGTTGCAGCATCCCCACAGTCACGTGATCCAAATTCAGACACTTGGCAACTGACTCCTATTTATGACGGTCGCAGTGTCCCAGGATCATGTGATCCCCTTTTGGGACCATCTGACAAGCAAAGTCAATGGGGAAGCCAGATTCACTTAACAACCGGATGTCAACGCTGCTAACATCGGATGTTATTGCTTTGACAACAGATGGAGATGCAGCCATTTTCCTTCTTATGTTTTACTCTTAGAATTAGAGTTAGAATTAGATGATGCTGGGGGGGGGAGGAGGAGGAATGTGCATGGGAGTTTAGTTAGACATAACAATACTGTAACTAGGGTGAGAACCAAGGTTTTTTGAAATAAGAGATGATAAGAAATGGCGGGCTGGAGAACTGGAGGGAAAGCCTGCATTTCAAACTCATTGGGGAATGTGATCTATGACTGTTAATTGGAGGAGGGAATTGTGCTTTGATACTATGTGCTCAGGGGAGGAGAACTCAGTTTTTGGCTTCGATTGTGTTAGTGCCAATGCTATGCTACTCGAATAAAGATTCTTTAAGGTAAACAATGCCTCGACATTCTTTGAAGAATTTCATCTGTTGGAACCATGACACCAGGTTACTAACTTAACAACTGCAGTGAGTCACTTAACAACTGTGGGCAGAAAGGTCATAAAGTGGGGCAAAACTCACTTAACAGATGTCTCACTTAACAACAGAAGTTTGGGGTTCCATTGTGGTCATAAGTTGAGGACTACCTGTATAACGTCAGGCAGAAGCTAGGGAATCCTCCTCTATGTATGTCCGATTGTGTCTGTCCATGTGTTGTGAGATTAAGGAGAACTGGTGAAAGAACCCATGGCAGCAGTACTGCACAATACACAATACACTCGACCCACACCGACACCAAACAGCACCAGTTCAATTGGAGCATCACTAAAATCATCAGCCACGCCACCACCTGCCATGCTCGTGAGTTCCTTGAAGCCTGGCCCTCTGCCACCAATTTCATCAACAGACACATCGACCCACCACCAGCCTACAAACCCCTTAGGATCTAAATCAACCACAGCCCACCAGAGTCAGCACCGGCCCTCAACCATCCCGTGCAGTCCCCCACTCCCACCAGCATGTCGCCTCCCAATGACCCAGACCCTCCATCCCAAGACCCATCCCAAGCCTCCCACTGATGACTCACACTTGACCCATCACAAGACCCTCCCTTAACATACCCACACCTGAAACCCTTATAAACAGAAGAACACCAACACAGACATCTCCTAAACTCTAATGAAGATGTTATCTAGCCTGGAATGAAACATTTGGAAACCAACCCACAAACTCAACTTAATCAAATAATATTAGGATAGAACAGAACAGAGCAGAACAGAACAAAACAGGATAGGACAGGACAGGATAGGATAGGACAGAAGAGAAGAGAATAGAATATAGAATATAGAATAGAATAGAATAGAATAGAATAGAATAGAATAGAATAGAATAGAATAGAGCTGGAAGGGACCTTAAAGGTCTTCTAGTCCAGCCCCCTGCTCAAGCAGGAGAACCTATACCGTCTCAGACAGGTGAATGTCCAGTCTCTTCTTAAAAATCTCCAGTGATGGAGCGCCCACGATTTCTGGTGGCAAGTTGTTCCACTGGTTAATTGTCCTCACTGTCAGGAAGTTCCTCCTTAATTCCAGGTTGCTTCTCTCTTTGATCAGTTTCCAACCATTGTTTCTCGTCCTTCCCTCTGGTGCTTTGGTGAATAACATGACCCTGTCTTCTTTGTGGCAGCCCCTCAAATACTGGAACACTGCTATCATGTCTCCCCTATTTCTTCTTTTCTTTAGACTAGCCAAATACTCAGTCTGAAAGCAAACAACCAAGTTCAGAAAGCACCAAGGACTCCACAGTTCAACCCCGAACCGCAGGTTTCCATTTTCTAATCTTTTCTTGCTTTCTTGGCCAGCCTAAAACACAGAGACGCGGAAATCTCAATTTGTTACTGAGTAGGTCAGTCTCTGAAATTTGCACTCCAGACTCCAGGGATTCCTGAATAGCCGTTGCTTTAGAGGGCTTTAAGTTCTCAGCATCGTCCTGCTCAGCTCTCCAATTCAATTATTTGTGATAATGGGGTTTTTTCAGCCAGTGTTCAGAGAGGGAACTTAACTGCTGTTGATATAACCAGCCAGCACCAAGGAAAGAGACTTGAAATGCACGGAGAGCGACCTTGTTTGAGTGCTGAGAGGTTACTCAGAGTGATGAGTGCTTACAGAAAAGAAACCACATTACTGGCCGACAATTTGGAAGACATTAACCAAGTGATGGATTGAGCAGGGGCATAAAAGTCTAATCTACCTAATAATCTGCAGACCCTCAGAGACCGCTAGTGCTTAAATAAAGTAGCATTCAGAAGGAGATGTGGATTTTTTTTCATTTGTCTCCAGGGGTGTCAAACTCAATTTCATTGAAGGCCGCATCAGCATTGTGGTTGCCCTCGGGGTAGGCGTGGATGGAGTGGGTGTGGCCTAATGGGTGGGCATGGCCAGCTCTACATCGTTCGTGTCAAGGGTGGGTGTGGATGGAGTCTACTGGGTGGGCGTGGATGGAGTGGGTGTGGCCTAATGGGTGGGCATGGCCAGCTCTACATCGTTTGTGTCAAGGGTGGGCATGGATGGAGTCTACTGGGTGGGCGTGGATGGAGTGGGTGTGGCCTAATGGGTGGGCATGGCCAGCTCTACATCGTTTGTGTCAAGGGTGGGCGTGGATGGAGTCTACTGGGTGGGCGTGGATGGAGTGGGTGTGGCCTACTGGGTGGGCATGGCCAGCTCTACATCGTTCGTGTCAAGGGTGGGCGTGGATGGAGTCTACTGGGTGGGCGTGGATGGAGTGGGTGTGGCCTAATGGGTGGGCATGGCAGCTCTACATCGTTTGTGTCCTACTGGGTGGGCGTGGATGGAGTGGGTGTGGCCTAATGGGTGGGCATGGCCAGCTCTACATCGTTTGTGTCAAGGGTGGGCGTGGATGGAGTCTACTGGGTGGGTGTGGATGGAGTGGGTGTGGCCTAATGGGTGGGCAAGGCCAGCTCTACATCGTTTGTGTCAAGGGTGGGCATGGATGGAGTCTACTGGGTAGGCGTGGATGGAGTGGGTGTGGCCTAATGGGTGGGCATGGCCAGCTCTACATCATTTGTGTCAAGGGTGGGCATGGATGGAGTCAACTGGGTGGGTGTGGATGGAGTGGGTGTGGCCTACTGGGTGGGCATGGCCAGCTCTACATCGTTTGTGTCAAGGGGGCCTGTGGGGGCCTGGGCAGGAGTGGGACAGATCTGAGGGTCTCTGGCAGAAGGGGGTGGGACCAGGGCAAATGCCAAGGCATGGTCCACTGGAGGAGACTCACTGCCTGCTGAAACCCCTCCACCGGAGCCCATCAAGCCGGATAGATGAAGTAGGTGAGGGCCATTTGCTGGCCACTTCCAGGCGATGGTGCATTTCTTCATTCCTCATAAAGGGTGACACCTCCCCAGCATGCACCCAGGGGTGGGGCCAACACAGCAGGGGCTGGTTCCTCGCTGTTTCTAGATCAGTGGTTCTCAACCTGTGGGTCGGGACCCCATTTGGGGTCGAATGACCATTTCACGGGGGTCACCAAACAATGTAGTCCGCCATTTTTTCCCCCTTTTCCTTAGCTGTGCTACTCCCTTTTATTCTATTGGCTTTTGAAAGCCAATAGAATAGACTCTCTTGAATAGAGTCTAATTCTATTGGCTTTCAAAAGCCATAGGAATTGTCCAGGCTGTCTCTGCCCTGCTGAGCCCGCCAAAAGTCCCATTCTGCAAACGGTGCTGCACCAGTTGAGTAGTCCTTGACTTACGACCGGTTGAGTAGTCCTCGACTTATGACCGGTTGGGGGTCGCGGCATTAAAAAGGTTGAGAACCACTGGTCTAGATGGTCTTGTGGAGCTAAGACTGAATGTGTTTCAGCATAGATGGCCACCACAAAATTGTACATTGGCTCCCGACCGGCCTGGGCCAGGGCCAAGGCAGCGGGGGCCGTTCCCTCACTGTTTCCAGGATGGCTTCACAGGCCACATGAAACCACTTTGCGGGCCGCATCCGGCCCCCGGGCCTTGTGATTGACATGTCTGCCTTAGGCGCTTGTTCGTGAAAAGTTTAAATTCCTTGGGTTGCAAATTCCCTAATGGGAAGTGTTCAAATATTATCCTAGTTGTAATACAGCTTCCTTTAGCTTGGCACCCTTCAAGTAATGACCAGAATCATGTAGTTCTAGAGTTCAAATTAAGCTTAAAGACATTCTAGTCCAGGGGTGTCCGACTTGGGCAGCGTTAGGACCTGTGGCCTTCAACTCCCAGAATTCCTCAGCCAGCCATCCTCCAGAACTGGTTGAGAGAATGCTGACTGGGAAATTCTGGGAATTGCAGTCCACAAGTCTTAAACTTGCCAAGGTTGGACATCCCTGATCTAGTCTAAGTGATACAGGATCTACTATAGCATTTATGATGCATGATTGTTCAATCAAGCAGTATTCCAGTATTTGAGAGGCTTCCACAAAGAGGAGGGGGTCGATTTATTTTCCGAAGCACCAGAAGGCAGGAGAAGAAACAATGGATGGAAACTAATCCAGGCGAGAAGCAACCTGGAATTAAGGAGAAAGTTCCTAACAGTGAGGACAATTAACCAGTGGAATGGCTTGCCACCAGAGGTTTTGTGTGCTTCATCTCTGGAGGTTTTTAAGAAGTGACTGGACAGCCACTTGTCTCAAATGATATAGGGCAGTGGTTCTCAACCTTTTTAATGCCGCAAACCCCAACCAGTCGTAAGTCGAGGACTACTCAACCGGTCGTAAGTCGAAGACTACTCAACTGGTGCAGCACCGTTTGCAGAATGGGACTTTTGGCGGGCTCAGCAGGGCAGAGACAGCCTGGACAATTCCTATTGGCTTTTGAAAGCCAATAGAATTAGACTCTATTCAAGAGAGTCTATTCTATTGGCTTTCAGAAGCCAATAGAATAGAAGGGAGTAGCACAGCTAAGGAAAAGGGGAAAAAATGGCAGACTGCGTTGTTTGGCGACCCCCGTGAAATGGTCATTCGACCCCAAATGGGGTCCCAACCCACAGGTTGAGAACCACTGATATAGGGCCTCCTGCTTCAGCAGGGGGCTGGACTAGAAGACCTCCAAGGTCCCTTCCAGAATCTATTCTGATTCTGATTCTCTTCTTTCAGGATCTCTAGTGAAGGAGATCTCACCGTTTCATGGACAGCCTATTTCAGGGGCAGGCAAGCTTGGCTCTTTTATGACTCGGGGACTTCAACTCCCAGAATTCCTGAGCCAGCCACGCTGAGCCATGCTGGCTCAGGAATTCTGGGAGTTGAAGTCCACGAGTCATGAGGGGGCCACAGTGTCCCCATGCTGGCTCAGGAATTCTGGGAGTTGAAGTCTACGAGTCATAAAAGAGCCAAGGTTGCCTACCCCTGGCCTATTTCACTAGCTAATGACCTGTAGAGGCAGAGAGATCCTTCTGAGGTCTAGCCAACAGGGGGCATCACACAAGATGGCCACCAGAATCATCCATCACATGTAAAAAAAGGAGGAGGAGGTTGATCATGTGGACACTTGGCTACTATCTTGACTTTTATAATCTCTTCGCTGACAATCCTGAGCTTCAGTCATAGGTGACCGATCTTAACCACCATGCCACTAAGATGACCAAAGAATTCACTGTGGAAAAACTCCAGCTATTAAATTATAATTTACCCTTTAAATTAACTTTTCCCCCCTTCTCTTGAAAAACATAGCAAGGAAAGAAGTTCTCCCAAACTGGAGACGAGAATGATGATCTATTGACTACATTTTTATTTATGCTTCTGAGAATGGTTTTGGTTTACAGTATCTGCTTGTTATATGTTTTCTGGTACATGGAGATTTGCTCATATCTTAGAAATAATAATAATAATAATAATAATAATAATAATAATAATGCTACAAGTACATCAGATGGTTGAAGAAGAAAAAATGGCTTTGGAAGAATATCTGAAGAACAATGATGAAGATGCACTGAAATTAGTATATCAGGAAGGCTTACTAACTACTGGAGAGACCAAACTGGCCTACAAGAAAGACCAAATGAAGAACAGAATAGAGGCATGGGAAGACAAAGCACTACATGGCCAATACATGAAAAAAATAGCTGGGAAAGCAGATAATAATAAAACCTGGCAATGGCTAAGAGCAGGAAAATTGAAGAAAGAGACCGAGGGACTAATTCTGGCTGCACAAGACCAAGCCTTAAGGACAAATGCATACAAAGTCAAAATTGAGAAGACAGCAACAGACAGTAAGTGCCGCCTATGCAAAGAAGCTGAAGAAACAGTGGACCACTTGGTAAGCTGTTGCAAGAAGATTGCACAGACTGATTACAAGCAGCGGCATGACAAAGTAGCAACAATGGTGCATTGGAAGATCTGCAAAAAATATCATTTGCCTGTAAGCAAAAACTGGTGGGATCATAAAATAGAGAAAGTCATAGAAAATGATAAAATTAAACTGCTCTGGGACTTCAGAATTCAAACAGACAAGCACCTGCAACATAACACCCCAGACTTAACAATTGTCGATAAGAAAGACAAAAAAGTCTGGATAGTGGACGTGGCAGTGCCTGGAGATAGCAGAATAGAAGAGAAAGAACTGGAGAAGATAACAAAATACAAAGACCTACAAATAGAAATAGAAAGACTGTGGCAAAAGCAAGCAAGGGTAGTACCAATAGTCATAGGCTCCTTGGGTGCAATCCCAAAACAACTGGAGCACCACTTGAACACCATTGGCATTGACAAATTCGCTATTAGTCAATTGCAAAAGGCGGCCTTATTAGGAACTGCTTCCATCCTGCGACGATATCTGTAATACCATCAAACATCCACATCTGCCTATCCCAGGTCCTGGGTAAGGACTCGATAGGTAGACAAAATGCCAAATCCAGTCTGAACATCTGGCTGACTGTGCGATGAATGATAATGCTACAAGTACATCAGATGGTTGAAGAAGAAAAAATGGCTTTGGAAGAATATCTGAAGAACAATGATGAAGATGCACTGAAATTAGTATATCAGGAAGGCTTACTAACTACTGGAGAGACCAAACTGGCCTACAAGAAAGACCAAATGAAGAACAGAATAGAGACATGGGAAGACAAAGCACTACATGGCCAATACATGAAAAAAATAGCTGGGAAAGCAGATAATAATAAAACCTGGCAATGGCTAAGAGCAGGAAAATTGAAGAAAGAGACCGAGGGACTAATTCTGGCTGCACAAGACCAAGCCTTAAGGACAAATGCATACAAAGTCAAAATTGAGAAGACAGCAACAGACAGTAAGTGCCGCCTATGCAAAGAAGCTGAAGAAACAGTGGACCACTTGGTAAGCTGTTGCAAGAAGATTGCACAGACTGATTACAAGCAGCGGCATGACAAAGTAGCAACAATGGTGCATTGGAAGATCTGCAAAAAATATCATTTGCCTGTAAGCAAAAACTGGTGGGATCATAAAATAGAGAAAGTCATAGAAAATGATAAAATTAAACTGCTCTGGGACTTCAGAATTCAAACAGACAAGCACCTGCAACATAACACCCCAGACTTAACAATTGTCGATAAGAAAGACAAAAAAGTCTGGATAGTGGACGTGGCAGTGCCTGGAGACAGCAGAATAGAAGAGAAAGAACTGGAGAAGATAACAAAATACAAAGACCTACAAATAGAAATAGAAAGACTGTGGCAAAAGCAAGCAAGGGTAGTACCAATAGTAATAGGCTCCTTGGGTGCAATCCCAAAACAACTGGAGCACCACTTGAACACCATTGGCATTGACAAATTCGCTATTAGTCAATTGCAAAAGGCGGCCTTATTAGGAACTGCTTCCATCCTGCGACGATACCTGTAATACCATCAAACATCCACATCTGCCTATCCCAGGTCCTGGGTAAGGACTCGATAGGTAGACAAAATGCCAAATCCAGTCTGAACATCTGGCTGACTGTGCGATGATCGATAATAATAATAATAATGACAAATGTATATAAAGTCAAAATTGAGAAGACAGCAACAGACAGTAAGTGCCACCTATGCAAAGAAGCTGAAGAAACAGTGGACCACCTGGTAAGCTGCTGCAAGAAGATCGCACAGACTGACTACAAGCAGCGCCACGACAAAGTAGCAACAATGGTGCATTGGAAGATCTGCAAAAAATATCATTTGCCTGTAAGCTTTGGGAAGTGGGGGAGAGGGGAGGGGATGGGTGGGTTTATATTGTAATTTGTAAAACTTTTAATAAAAAAAAAACAAAACAATGGTGCATTGGAAGAGCTGCAAAAAATATCATTTGCCTGTAAGCAAAAACTGGTGGGATCATAAAATAGAGAAAGTCATAGAAAATGATAAAATTAAACTGCTCTGGGACTTCAGAATTCAAACAGACAAGCACCTGCAACATAACACCCCAGACTTAACAATTGTCGATAAGAAAGACAAAAAAGTCTGGATAGTTGACGTGGCAGTGCCTGGAGATAGCAGAATAGAAGAGAAAGAACTGGAGAAGATAACAAAATACAAAGACCTACAAATAGAAATAGAAAGACTGCGGCAAAGGCAAGCAAGGGTAGTACCAATAGGCATAGGCGCCTTGGGTGCAATCCCAAAACAACTGGAGCACCACTTGGACACCATTGGCATTGACAAATTTGTCATTAGTCAATTGCAAAAGGCGGCCTTACTAGGAACTACTTCCATCCTGCGACGATATCTGTAACACCATCAAACATCCACATCTGCTTATCCCAGGTCCTTGGTAAGGACTCGATAGGTAGACAAAAATGCCAAATCCAGTCTGAACATCTTGCTGACTGTGCGATGATCAATAATAATAATAATAATAATAATAATAATAATAATAATAATAATAATAGCAGCACCTTCCTGAGCGCCATAATAGCAGCACCTTCCTGAGCGCCACTCCTGAACCAAGGCCAGTTTACCTGGCTTCTAATCTTCCAATCCATTTTCACTTCTCTGTTGCAGCAATCTTGTCACCCAAGGTAGCTTTTTAAATAACAGAGCAACAGAATAACAGAATTGAAAGGGACTTTGGAAGTCTTCTAGTCCAACCCCATGCTCAAGAAGGAAACCCTATGCTATTACAGACAAGTGGCTGTCCAGTCTCCTCTTAAAACTCTGTCAATTCAGCCTAGGACAGTGCTGGCTTTTTTGGCAGTTGCCGGACATAGCTGGCTCATATTTAAGTGATTTTCCACTAGGACTACGCAAGAGAAATTCAACTGTGAAGCCAACAAGGACAGAACTTGTAACTAGTAAACAAAACAAGCATGAAGGCAAAGCACTTCCTTATTTATGTTAGAAACCCCCACCACAGAGAGGGATAACTGGCAGGGTTGCCTCAGTGGTGGTGATTCAAATATGTGAACAACCGGTTCTCTGTGTGGATGCCGCTTCCGGAAGTCCATTCCGGGCCTGGGCAACAAAAAATTAGCTACCAGTTCTGCCAAAGTGGTGTGAACCAGCTGAATCCCACCACAGGAAGGAAGGAAGGAAGGAAGGAAGGAAGGAAGGAAGGAAGGAAGGAAGGAAGGAAGGAAGGAAGGAGTGGTAGGATTCAAATATGTGAACAACTGGTTGTCAACGCTGCTAATATTGAATATTCTTGCTTTGGCAAAATATACAGAACTGTCTGGTATTTTTAGAGTTAATTCAGATGACAGAGAAAAGGGAGAGAAAATAACAAAAGCCAGGGAAAAGGAAGGGAAGTGAACCTCTGCCCTCTGGGCTAATTGGAAGATGTGACTTGTGACTGCAAGATAAGAGAGGGGTTTAGCAAGAAAAGTTAGATGCCAGCAAGAGGAATTCAGATTCCGGCATAAACCTCCATGACGTGCCATCAATTTGTAACACTGGTAATAAAGGCTTTAGGATAAACATGCCTGGAAGTTCTTTGAAGTGTTTCATTAGTCGGAACCATGACACTGGTTCTCTGTGTGGATGCCGCTTCCGGAAGTCCATTCTGGGCCTGGGCCACAAAAAATTAGCTACCGGTTCTGCCGAAGTGGTGCGAACCGGCTGAATCCCACCACAGGAAGGGAGGAAGGAAGGAAGGAAGGAAGGAAGGAAGAAAGGAAGGGAAGGAAGGAAGGAAGGAAGGAAGGAAGGAAGGAAGGAAGGAAGGAAGGAAGGAAGGAAGGGAAGGAAGGAAGGAAGGAAGGAAGGGAAGGAAGGAAGGAGTGGTGGGATTCAAATATGTGAACAACCGGTTCTCTGTATGGATGCCGCTTCCAGAAGTCCATTCTGGGTCTGGGCAACAAAAAATTAGCTACCAGTTCTGCCGAAGTGGTGCGAACCAGCTGAATCCCACCACTGGATTACCTTCTAAATTACTTTGGATGGAAGAATCCTCTCCCCCCAATTGCAATAAGCTGGAATTGTCTGGAGATAAGGTCAGTTCTCAGTAGATTTTGTCTTGCAAACATCTCCGCTGCTCTACTTGACAGAGCAGTTTCCTACTCGCTCACTTCAGACCCTAATAGGAAATGATGCAGTCAGGGAAAAAGCAATATGTAACTTGCACGCAAGGGGACCAGCTCATTCATCAGATCTGAAGGAACAAATGATTCTTTTACTTTTCCTTTGTAACACAACGGAATCTGTTGCAATATTAAAGAGGAGCTGCCAAAGATCTTTTCAAGCAACACTTCAACTGTCGGAAAATATTGATCAAGGCTTGTTGGCAACTGAGCCATCCTGATATGGCTTGCTAGATTTCCCAGATAGTAGATATTAAGAGAAAAAGAAAGGAAGTATACTATTGAAATAGGAGAAATTTACTAAATTTACTAAATTTAAGATATTTGGAAATTACCAGAAAATAAGAAAGTTATATTGTATTATTAATTAGTTGATGTAAGATGGTGAGAATTCAAATAGATAAGACGTGTATTCTGAACATTAGATCTTGTGATGAATTGTGACACAGGGGAATTGGGGCTATTTAAAACTTGGAAATTATAAATATTAAACATTAAATTTAAATACTAATGGGGAACTAAATATTGGGAAAAACTAATTAGGACATTGATTGTCTAAAAAGATTGAATGTTACAATAACTAGGATATGTATAAACTTAAAATTATTGATAAATGTAAGAAACTTAATTTAATCGATATAATAAGAATTGTATTAGTTTAAATATGAGACAGTAAATACTAAGGGGAAAAGAGAGGAAATATTTAATGTAATAGTTTGAGATCTGTACTAAAGATGTTATGTTATGTTATCGAATCATCGATTAACTCAGCCGCCACATTGCTTTTTAAATATTTAAATGTAAAACTAGAAAATCAATAACATTTTCTTTAAAAAAAAAAAGACTCGTGGACTTCAACTCCCAGAATTCCTGAGCCAGCATGGGGAACTATGGCCCCTTCATGACTCGTGGACTTCAACTCCCAGAATTCCTAAGCCAGCATGGGGGAACTATGGCTCCCTTTATGACTCGTGGACTTCAACTCCCAGAATTCCTAGCCAGCATGGGGGAACTATGGCTCCCTTTATGACTCGTGGACTTCAACTCCCAGAATTCATCAGCCAGCATGGCTCAGCTTGGAAACCTCTCCCTTTCCCCTCAGCATGGCTGGCTCAGGAATTCTGGGAGTTGAAGTCCACTAGTCATAAAAGAGACAAGGTTGCCTACCCCTGAGCTAAGTGATTTGGGGCCAATCTCCTTTCCTCCCTCCTTTCCCCCCTCTCTCTCTCCCCCATCCACCACCTCACAGAGTATAAATTAATTAAATAAAGGAACACTGACATCCATTTGCCTTGTTGTTCCTTAGACCAGCCATTCTTTTGCCTACCTGCTGAGTTAGTTTTCTCCTGACTCCTTCAACATCGCTAAACAACCTCTGGCTACATTTCACGCTTGACTTCCTCTGACTGCTTAGTCCTCTCCAGACTTTCTTGTCGATTCTTTGGGCTGATTGACTGCTCCATTTCAACATCCCCTGGGCAAAGCTGCGTGCTACTCAAACATCCCTAACAGATGGGTTCAAACGTGTTCACGGAAGAAGAACTCCCATCTCCTCAGGCAGCCTTCAATATTACGATGGTTCTCCTAATGTTTAATCAACAACTGCAGTGACAGCGTCTGGCAATCTTTTCGGAGCAATTTTATTAATTTTATTCATCTAGCAGTCTTCTGAGAAAGCTTCCGGGGGGGGGGGGAGGGAAAGAAACATGATGGGAAATCCCAGGGTGTAGGAGAACCATCTCTGACAGCTTGACAAGGGGATGTGTTCTTCCCCACTAGGATATATTTCTGAGAATCCGTGGAGACAGCATTTATCTCAGCCTTAAATAATATCACCTGGTAAAATGGCGGAGAGACTGGCCACAAACTGAGCAAGGTGGTATATGCAGTACAATGCAGTGAGCCATGTGCAGATCTGTACATTGGAGAAACAAAACAACCGCTTCATAAACGCATTGCACACCATAGCAGAACAAACCCATCAGGACAAGATTCAGATGTCCATCTGCCTTCAAAAGACAAACGCCGCTCTTTTGAAGAAAGCAAAGTCCACATTCTGGACAGAGAGGACCACTGGTTTGAAAGAGGGGTCAAGGAGGCCATCTGTGTCCAAATTGAGCACCCCTCCCTCAACAGAGGTTGAGGGGTATGACATCGTCTATCTCCAGTCTACCACACAGTCCTTTCAGCAGTTCCAAGAAGGCTCCACACCCATTTGCACCACTCAGGTGACTTTGAGAACACAGATAAACCTCCAAGTTGCCTCAACGACTCTCTAAAAGAAGGCAAATGACCAGCTGTCTGCAAGGAGTATAAATCCTTCCCTTCCTCCACCATCCAGTCAGAGCTGAAGAAGCTTCTTGGATGAGAAGTGAAACGTCTTCAAAGGAAAAACAAGAAAGTCCAGTTGCTTCCTGAAAAATCACCTTTGGGACATCTGGTCAAATAAATCTAATATTTTAAAGGAGAAAGATCTAGTTACTCCACAACGTGACCAAGAAGTAGCATGTGAGAAGAAGTCTCTGCAGATTAAGCTTGGAAGCTCGATTTAGTTGAGGGTGGTCACGATTAGCACACGTTAACATCTTTTTGTTTTTTTTCAACCATTTTATTTCTCTTGTTAATAACTATTTGGGAGAAAAATGTTGAAAGCGAAGTAGCTCAGATCTCATGGACTAGGTTCAATGAAGACAATGCCTTCAGACGTTGTGGGTGCTCCAACACTGGAAGTTTTCAAGAAGAGATTGGACAGCTATTTATCTAAAATGGTATAGAGTATCCCACTCCCACAGTGTGCTGCAGCTGCCAAAAAAGCCAGCAAAGTGCTAGGCTGCATTAACAGAGGGATAGAATCAGGATTATGTGAAGTGTTAATGCCACTTTACAATGCCTTGATAAGGCCCACACTTGAAATCCTGCATCCAGTTTTGGTCACCACAATGTAAAAAAGATGTTGAGGCTCCAGAGAGAGTGCAGAGAAGAGCAACAAAGATGATTAGGGGACTGGAGGCTAAAACATATAAGGAACGGTTGCTGGAATTGGGTAGGTCTAGTTTAACGAAGAGAAGGATGAGGGGGGACATGATAGCAGCGTTCCAATATCTCAGGGGCTGCCCCAAAGAAGAGGGAGTCAAGCTATTCTCCAAAGCACCTGAAGGCAAGACAAGAAGCAACAGATGGAAACTAATCAAGGAGAGAAGCAACCTAGAACTAAGGGGGAAACTTCCAGACAGTGAGGACAATTAACCAGTGGAACAACCTGCCTCCAGAAGCTGTGAATGCTCAAACACTGGAAGTTTTTAAGAAGAGACTGGGCAGCCATTTGTATGAAATGTTACTATAGGGTTTCCTACCTGAGCAGGGGGTTGGACTAGATGATCTCCAAGGTCCCTTCCAACTCTGTTATTCTGTTAATCGTCGCAATAGCCCTTATGGAGTGATCAGGTTAGTCATAGCTATTAACCATGATGGCTATATAGTTCCTCTGGTGTCATCTGCTATTGCATTCATGTCCACTTAATGGGCTTCCTGGTGATACTTAATTGGATGTAGAAATAGACTCTGACAGCAGATTCTTCCTAGATTCTTATCTGTACAGAAGGCAGAAAGAGGCATTGACGTCGAGTTGCGTTTATGCCCAAGTCGTTATAAAATGACATTTTGCAAGTCTGTAACAACTGAGGACAATTTATTAATTATAAATATCTGCACACACACACACACACACACACACACACACATGCTCACAGCCAAGTTGCTGCATAGATCTTTTTCATTTCAAATGTGATTGCCCCAAATGAGTTCTTCGGATTGTTAATTTCCAAAGCACTGTTAGCTTGGAAGGAGCTTATAATAGGACAGCTAATTTCCTACACAAATCCATAAGGAGGCACATTTTAGCAGGATCACATCACTTGTCTCTGTGAGACCCAGAAATCTTTAAATTGTCTGTTCCTAACGGAGAGATTGCACTTGCAAAGATTTGCATGCATTTTGTTGGTGCCAAAGGAAGGGTAACTTTCTTGCTCGCCACTTGTAAAGTTCTCCAGTCTCTCTAGAAAATTATCTCAGAATTTAATCTCATTTAATCCCCCATAACAAAATGTGCCTCTTGGATTGACCCCCAAAAGCTGAAACAATTCACACAATCCAAGGGATGCAGTGGCTCTAGAGCCTAATCAAAGACTAGGAACAATTCATTGTTGTTGTTGTTAGTTGCGAAGTCATGTCCGACCCATCGCGACCCCATGGACAACGTTCCTCCAGGCCTTCCTGTCCTCTACCATCTTCTGGAGTTCATTTAAGCTCATGCCTAATGCTTCAGTGACTCCATCCAGCCACCTCCTTCTCTGTCGTCCAGTTCTTCTCTTGCCCTCCATCTTTCCCAGCATCAGGCTCTTCTCCAGTGAGTCCTTCCTTTTCATTAGGTGGCCAAAGTATTTGAGTTTCAACTTCAGGATCTGGCCTTCTAAAGAGCAGTTGGGGTTGATCTCTTCTAGAACTGACCGGTTTGATCGCCTTGCAGTCCAGGGAACTCACAGTAGTCTTCTCCAGCATCAGAGTTCAAAGGCCTCAATTCTTTGGAGCTTAGCCTTTCTTATGGTCCAACTTTCACAACCATACATTGCAACTGGAAAACATGGCCTTGACTATACGCACTTTTGTTGGCAGGGTGATGTCTTTGTTTTTTTAGTATGCTGTGTAGATTTGCCATAGCTTTCCTCCCCAGGAGCAAGCATCTTTTAATTTCTTGGCTGCAGTCCCCATCTGCGGTGATCTTGGAACCCAGGAAAATAAAATCTGTCACTACCTCCATTTCTTCCCCATCTATTTGCCAGGAATTGAGAGGGCCGGATGCCATGATCTTGGTTTATACAGTTTATCTAATTCAAACATTGTTGATTAATCAGGGATGGGCCCAAAACCACCCAGTTGGCTTTCATGTCTAAGGCTGGACTAGAACTCACCATCTCCTGGTGATTGGCCCAAAGTCACCCAGTCAGATTTCATACTTAAGGCAGGACTAGAACTCACTGTCTTTTGATTTCTATGCCAGCATCTTAATCACTACTCCCAACCAGTTCTCTGGTATATGCTTTAAGGACATGGTAGTCTGCTTAAGTTTGGCAAGATTCTGTCTATAGGCAAGAGACAATTAAGTGTAGGAGGACAGCACCTCCCACCCCAAAGAAAGAAATATTTTGGGGAATATTAAAAAAGCAGAATATTATATTTCCCCAAAGGAATAATGAAGAAGATCTTTCAAAAGGCAGAAACATCTCCTTCCCCCCAGCCAGAAAGTCAGCAGAAACCAGCTCTATAGAAATGCAGATTTGGTGATTCATTCAGGAAGACCTGGGGCCAGGAAGTTTGGAGCTGATGAAATTAGAAAGACAGTCCCCTAAAATCTATATCCCTCCCCAAAAAAAACTTTAAAGACATGATCTTTAGGACATAATAGGATTAACCCACCACTATCAGAATATCAAAAAGGACACACTCAAAAGCTCAGGTCAAAGTTCATGCCACAGGAACAGAAAACAACTCCAAACACAAAAGCCCAAGAAGGTATAAAATCCCACTGCTCCCAGCTACATGTCGTCAGCTTTCCCAGAGCCACGCTTCTGTCTGGTTCTGTTCTTCAATAAACCACAAACTTCTTTCTAAAGCAGTCTCCATTTTGTTTATTCCCGGCTTGGACTGGACCCTGATGAAGATTTTTTTCTTTCAACAAAGTAAACTGCTTGGAAGAATCACAATGTTTCTTCTTGGTTTTGGGAGCCTCCCAGAATCTTGATTTTTCCTGAAGTTGAGGGATGAATGTCAAAAACCTCTCTCCCAAATCTAAATAAAATGGACAATTGTAGGCATGCTTCTTATTTTCTCTCCCTGCTGATGGACTATATCCATCACTCCTTGCCCTTACTATCTCCTTTGACATTTCCCACAGATGAGATTCTACCACCTTTTGCAAACCTATTTGGTAATTTATTTTGTAGCTTGATATATACTGGGATTTTTCTTCTCTTGTTTCAGTGACAGGTCTGAAAAGGTCCTGGAAGGAAAAGACAACATTTTTTCTCTCATGACAGGTCTAATTCTTGGGTGTGAAGCCATCACTCAAGTAGAAGGATTGTACTTTAATTATTTATTTTATTTATTTATTTATGAGACTTATATACCGCTTTAAGTACAAGCACTCTCTAAGCGGTGTACACCAGTAAGCAATGTATATATATATTTACATTGCCCCCAACAATCTGGGTCCTCATTTTACCTACCCCGGAGGATGGAAGGCTGAGTCAACCTTGAGCCGGTGAGATTTGAACCGCTGACCTGCTGAACACAGTCAGCTAAAGTGGCCTGCAGTACTGCACCCTAACTGCTGCGCCACCTCGGCTCATAATTAGGGATTGTTCAAGCTTCTTCTTCTTCTTTTTCTATGTAAACCATATCTAGTCTAGTGAAAAGAAGGGCTAGGGGGTGACATAATAGCAGTCTTCCAGTATTTGAGGGGCTGTCACAAACAAGAAGGGGTCAACCTATTCTCCAAAGCACCTGAGGGCAGGGCAAGAAGAAACAGATGGAAGCTTATCAAAGAGAAAACCAACCTAAAATTAAGGAGAGCTTTCCTGACAGTGAGAACAGCTAATCAGTGGAACAGCTTGCCTCCAGAAGTTGTGAGTGCTTCATTACTAGTGGTTTTTAAGAAGATATTGGGCAATCATCTGTCCAGAATGGAATAGCGTCTGCTGTTTCAGCAGGGAGTTGGACTAGAACAGTGATTCTCAACCTGTGGGTCGGGACCCCATTTGGGGTCGAATGACCATTTCACGGGGGTCACCAAACAACGCAGTCCGCCATTTTTTCCCCCTTTTCCTTAGCTGTGCCACTCCCTTTTATTCTATTGGCTTTTGAAAGCCAATAGAATAGACTCTCTTGAATAGAGTCTAATTCTATTGGCTTTCAAAAGCCAATAGGAATTGTCCAGGCTGTCTCTGCCCTGCTGAGCCCGCCAAAAGTCCCATTCTGCAAACGGTGCTGCAAGTTGTCTGCAGCGAAGATGAGCTGTCTGGAAGTTCCCACCCCTCCCTGCTGAGCAACTACTAAAAATGAAAGTAAAAGAGGGCCAGGGGTGGGAGGTGGGAGGCCGGCGGGCGCAGGGAGGGTTGCTGGCACACGTGGAGCCCGGCGGGTGCCTTACCTCCCTTGGGCTGGGCCAGCTGGTGGCCCAGCCGGTGGTCGGCCTGCTCCGATTCTACTGCTTGCCAGCTACGCCTCGGCCGGCGCAGGGGGCGGCACCACGCATGCGCGGCGCTCCCGGGCAGGGAAAGTCCTCGACTTACGACCGGTTGGGTAGTCCTCAACTTATGACCAGTTGGGGTTGCGGCATTAAAAAGGTTGAGAACCACTGGACTAGATGTCCCTTCTAACTTTTTGATTCTGTGTTCTATGTTCAATTGTTCCTCCCCCAAAAAATCTTGTTTGCTTGTTTTGATGGCTTTGATGCATTCCAAAGGCAGAGCTGAACACTCCCCGTTGTGTTTTATCAGTCCAGATGGCACAAAGGTTGTTACAGCTCCTTGCTTCGTGGATTTCCAACAAGATTAACATGACAATATCATTCCCCTCCCTTTACAGGTACTAAACTAGAGGCTAAAGCAGGTATTTCTGCCCTGGGATGCAAGACGACATTTTAAAAAGATCTCTGCTTTGTCATTTATATCGGTGCTGAAATGGAACTGCTTGGAGAGCAAATTATAATTAAAAATATCCTTTAAAGCCTAGGAGTGGGGGATGCATCCAAGATGCTCTGGAGCTCAAGACAGAACTTTGCCAGCTGTTAAATGCCCTTAAACGCTCCTTGTGATGTATTGGGTCAAATAGATGAAAACACTTTAATGAGTTGCTTTAGTGCCTCTGAATTTCCATCTTTGGGAAGGGAGCAGTTTCCCTCCATTCCTGCTCAAGCCATCCAACTAACGAGCTCTCTGGAGGTTGAGCCGTCTCATTAGCAGAGCCAAGAATGGAGCGGGAATTTTTATGAGGAGTTGCAAAGGCCAGTGGAAGGGGCTTCTTCCTACATGTTGGAATGAGGAGTAGTCGGCCTACAAAATTACAGAATAAAAGAGCTGGAAGGGACCTTGGAGGTCTTCTAGTCGAACCCCTGCTCAAGCAGGAGACATTATACCAGTCTGATAATGCAGGAGTGATAATGAGCCGAGGTGGCGCAGCAGTTAGAGTGCAGTACTGCAGGCCACTTTAGCTGACTGTGTTCAGCAGGTCAGCGGTTCAAATCTCACCGGCTCAAGGTTGACTCAGCCTTCCATCCTTCCGAGGTAGGTAAAATGAGGACCCAGATTGTTGGGGGCAATGTAAATATATATATATATATATATATATATATATATATATATATATATATATATATATATATATATATATATACATTGCTTACTGGTGTACACCGCTTAGAGAATGCTTGCACTTAAAGCGGTATATAAGTCTCATAAATAAATAAATAAATAAAAAATAAATGAAGCCTGGCCATTAAGGCTGTGTGAGAAGAAAAATCAGGTCTGGTTCTAAGCTGGGAGCAAGACGCTGAAAAATAAAATGGAGTCCAGCTGCTTCGGAAAGAAGATCTCTGTTAATTGATGAGCAGAACTGACAACAGCATGTAGTTCTGGGGCAGCTGACAATATGGCAGTTGAGAATAGGTGGGCTTTTATACATTTTGAGGGGCTTTGTGTGTCAACGCTACGAACATCGGATGTTCTTGCTTTGACAATATATGAAGATGCAGCCATTTTCTCTTTAACCTGTGTGTTACTTTTAGAGTTAGAATTAGATGATGCTGAGGGGGGGAGGGGGAAGAATGTGTATGGGGATTAGCCAGACACAACAACATCGCACTTGTTTGAAATAAGAGATGATAAGAAATGGCGGGTTATAGAACTGGAGGGAAGGTTTGCATTTCAAACTAATTGGAGAATGTGATTTATGACAGTTAATTGGAGGAGGGAATTGTGCTTTGATACTATGTGTTTAAGGGAGGGGAATTCAGATTTTGGCTTCGACCATGTACGTGTCGATGCCATGTTATTTGAATAAAGATTCTTTAAGGCAGTGGTTTTCAACCTGTGGGTCGCGACCCCATTTGGGGTCGAACGACCATTTCATGGGGGTTGCCAAACAACGCAGTCCGCCATTTTTTCCCCCTTTTCCTTAGCTGTGCTACTCCCTTTTATTCTATTGGCATTTGAAAGCCAATAGAACAGACTCTCTTGAATAGAGTCTAATTCTATTAGCTTTCAAAAGCCAATAGGAATTGTCCAGGCTGCCTCTGCCCTGCTGAGCCTGCCAAAAGTCCCATTCTGCAAACGGTGCTGCACCAGTTGAGTAGTCCTCGACTTACGATCGGTTGAGTAGTCCTCGACTTACGACCGGTTGGGGGTCACGGCATTAAAAAGGTTGAGAACCACTGCTTTAAAGTAAACAATGCCTTAAATTCTTTGAAGAGCAACATCTGTCGGAACCATGACATTGTGATTAGGATGCCTGTTTGCTGTGAAATGTATTTTGACCTGTGCTTGAGTGTGCCCTTTTAGTATTCTAATTATTGTTGTCTGACTCCCATTGTGGCTGGGAAGTCCTGTCCTGTCCTTGGAGCTGGGTGGGGAATGTAGATTTTAGGAGTCTTTGTTTTTCTAATCCTATCAGCTCCAGCCTTCTGTGGGGTGTGTGGCTGAAGGCGTTTTGTGTACAAATAGGGTGGCCCAGTCTTTCTGAATGGATTACAAAATCTCCATTTCTAAAGACTTCAGCCTTCAGCATTGACAGTAGCTATACATGGTTGCATAGAGCCCAAAATGTGGTCATGTGACCCTAGAGGATGCCGTTGTAACTTTAGAACCAGATCGTAACCATTGAATTTCATTTTGTTAGTTAGTGTCCAGTGTTCAGGTCTGTCCAGATCCTTCTGTATCTTAAGCCTGTCTTCTGGAGTTTTGGCTATTCCTGCCAGCTTGGTGTCGTCTGCAAATTTGATGAGTTCCCCATCTATCCCTTCATCCAAATCTTTGATGAAGATGTTGATAATACCACTTTACAAGCCATCAGTAAGGCCACACTTGGAATACTGCACCCATTTTTGGTCACCACGATGTAAAAAAGAGGTTGAGACTCTAGAAAGAGAGAAGAGCAACAAAGACGATCAGGGGACTGGAGGCTAAAAGGAACGGTTGCTGGAATTGGGTGCTGTATGTCTAGTTTAATGAACTAGCAGTCTTCCAATATCTCAGGGGCTGCCCCAAATAAGAGGGAGTCAAGCTATTCTCCAAAGCGCCTGAAGGCAGGACAAGAAGCAACAGATGGAAACTAATCAAGGAGAGAAGCAACCTAGAACTAAGGAGAAACTTCCTGACACTTAGAACAATTAACCAGTGGAACAACCTGCCTCCATAAGCGGTGAATGCTCCAACACTGGAAGTTTTTAAGAAGACTGGACAGCCCTTTGTCTGAAATGGTATAGGGTTTCCTGCCTGAGCAGGGGGTTGGACTAGATGATCTCCAACTTTTTTATTATTATTATTATCGATCATTGCACAGTCAGCCAGATGTTCAGACTGGATTTGGCATTTTGTCAACCTATCGAGTCCTTACCCAGGACCTGGGATAGGCAGATGTGGATGTTTGATGGTATTACAGATATCGTCGCAGGATGGAAGCAGTTCCCAATAAGGCCGCCTTTTGCAATTGACTAATAGCGAATTTGTCAATGCCAATGGTGTTCAAGAGGTGCTCCAGTTGTTTTGGGATTGCACCCAAGGAGCCTATGACTATTGGTACTACCCTTGCTTGCTTTTGCCACAGTCTTTCTATTTCTATTTGTAGGTCTTTGTATTTTGTTATCTTCTCTAGTTCTTTCTCTTCTATTCTGCTATCTCCAGGCACTGCCACGTCCACTATCCAGACTTTTTTGTCTTTCTTATCGACAATTGTTAAGTCTGGGGTGTTATGTTGCAGGTGCTTGTCTGTTTGAATTCTGAAGTACCAGAGCAGTTTAATTTTATCATTTTCTATGACTTTCTCTATTTTATGATCCCACCAGTTTTTGCTTACAGGCAAATGATATTTTTTGCAGATCTTCCAATGCACCATTGTTGCTACTTTGTCATGCCGCTGCTTGTAATCAGTTTGTGCAATCTTCTTGCAACAGCTTACAAAGTGGTCCACTGTTTCTTCAGCTTCTTTGCATAGGCGGCACTTACTGTCTGTTGCTGTCTTCTCAATTTTGACTTTGTATGCATTTGTCCTTAAGGCTTGGTCTTGTGTAGCCAGAATTAGTCCCTCGGTCTCTTTCTTCAATTTTCCTGCTCTTAGCCATTGCCAGGTTTTATTATTATCTGCTTTCCCAGCTATTTTTTTTATGTATTGGCCATGTAGTGCTTTGTCTTCCCATGCCTCTATTCTGTTCTTCATTTGGTCTTTCTTGTAGGCCAGTTTGGCTCTCCAGTAGTCAGTAAGCCTTCCTGATATACTAATTTCAGTGCATCTTCATCATTGTTCTTCAGATATTCTTCCAAAGCCATTTTTTCTTCTTCAACCATCTGATGTACTTGGAGCATTCCACGCCCACCTATTTGCCTTGGTAGATAAAGTCTATCAATGTCACTGCATGGATGAAGGGCATGATTCATTGTCATTATTTTTCTGGTCTTCCTATCCATTGCTTTTAGTTCTGCTTGAGTCCAGTCCACTATTCCAGCTGTGTACCTAATGACTGGGATTGCCCAGGTGTTGATTGCCTTATGGTATTTCCTCCATTGAGTTTGGATTTTAAGATCTTCTTCACTCTCTTCATGTATTCACCTCTAATCTTTTTCTTGACTGGATAGCCATGGTCTAGGGTCTCCTGCTTGAGCAGATGGTTGGACTAGAAGACCTCCAAGGTCCCTTTCAATTTTGTTACACTGTATTTTGTATTCTCTAGCTCACCTCTCTTTCTCCACCCCACCTCTCTGCATCCATTGTTGGTCCCACTTAAAGCCTCTGCTTCCCCAATACGCAGACATTCAAGTCATTCAGCTTGTCTTCAGAAGTTCTGGGCACTCCATCACTGGACAATTTCAAGAAGAGACCGGATAAACATTCATCCAGAATGGTATAGGGTCTCCTGCCTGAGCAGAGGGTTGGACTAGAAGACCTCCAAGGTCGCTTCCAATTCTGTTCTGCTGTTAAGACATCTCAGCAGCCTACTATCTCATTGGAAAAGCTGAATGGATCTGCAGAGCTGGGTTGAAGCTATCGGAGAATATGCCATGGCAATAGAGAAGGCAGGAACTGAACATTAAATAAACACCTCTTGAAGTTAACTCTGTCGAGGTACTTCCTGATTTACGATGACAGCTTAATTTTCTCAGGAGGATCTGGAAAGCAACAGGACCAGGAAGAAGATAAAACTGTTTGTTTTATGTACCGTGGAAGCGTACCCTTGGGCCCAGGGCAGAAATGTCAACCTTTGCTTAGTGCTTTATGGCTGCGTCTGAGTGTCGGGAAAGGTTATGTTTCTCTTCCAAAGCGGTTACTCCTAGGAGAATTTTGCTAGGGCAAAGCACGGATCTAACACGCTCAAGAGGACTTAGCTTCTGCCTCGTGGATGGGACCGCTTCATTTGGTCCACCCCGAATTGATGATGACTTTAATTCATTTAAGCAGCAGTGTTTCTCAAACTTGACAATCTTAAGGCATGTGGACTTCAACTCCCAGAATTCCACAGCCAGCATTGCTGGCTGTGGAATTCTGGGAGTTGAAGTCCACATGCCTTAAAATTGTCAAGGTTGAGAAACATTGCTTTAAGGCAGTGGTTCTCAACCTTTCTAATGCCGCATAATACAGTTCCCCATGTTGTGGTGACCCCCAACCACTTATACATAACCGGGTGCCAGGGGCATGGCCAAAGAAAAGGGGGGGGGGAATGGCGGACAGCCTTGTTTGGTGACCCCCGTGAAATGGTTGTTCGACCCCAAATGGGGTCCCGACCCACAGGTTGAGAATCACTGCTTTAAGGTGACCAACTTTTTTACAATGAAAAGCCAGCCTCACACAAATAAATTGAAGAAAAAAATATCGTAAATAAAAGAAACATTTTATTCATTGCAGCAATAATACAGAATACACTATAATATGATAAATGCATAATAAAAAACATTTGTAACAATAACATTTTATATTGTAATTATGCTTACATGCCGCACTCCTGCCTGCATCTGCCCTGCCAGCACGGCTGCCCTGCCATGTAGAGCGGGCCCCGCGGCTCCCAAACCACAGCTGCGCTGGCTCCGGCCCCGGGGGGTAGCCTGCCATCGACACACCCCGCCTGCAGCCGCCCTGCCAACACCACCACCCACCCTACGCAGCCCCATGTAGAGCAGGCCCCATGGCTCCCACAGCACGGGGGACAGCCGGCCACCACCACCCCTCACACCCCTGCCTGCAGCAGCCCCGCTGCCCCTGCCTCTTGCGCCCGCAGCCATTATTGCCCTAGCAGGGCCGAAGATCAAGAGAAAGTTACTGTGGCGTCGCCGCTCCAGTCTCCTCCAGGTATCTTCGGGACTAACTGAGACAGAGTTCTCAACCTTTTTAATGCCACGACCCCCAACCTGTTGTAAGTCGAGGACTATCCAACCAGTCGTAAGTCAAGGACTACCCAACCAGTCGTAAGTTAAGGACTTTCCCTGCCCGGGAGCACCGCGCATGCGTGGTGCCGCCCCCTGCACCGGCCGAGGCGTAGCTGGCAAGGGGCAGCGACAGCGCAGGCTGACCACCGGCTGGGCCACCAACTGGCCCAGCCCAAGGGAGGTAAGGCACCCGCCGGGCCCCATGCGCACCAGCAATCCTCCCTGCGCCCGTCGGCCTCCCACCTCCCACCCCTGGCCCTCTTTTCCTTACATTTTTAGTAGTTGCTCAGCAGGGAGGAGTGGAAGCTTCCAGACAGCTCACCTTCGCTGCAGACAACTTGCAGCACCGTTTGCAGACTGGGGCTTTTGGCGGGCTCAGCAGGGCAGAGACAGCCTGGACAATTCCTATTGGCTTTTGAAAGCCAATCAAATTAGACTCTATTCAAGAGAGTCTATTCGATTGGCTTTCAAAAGCCAATAGAATAAAAGGGAGTAGCACAGCTAAGGAAAAGGGGGAAAAATATGGCGGACTGCATTGTTTGGCGACCCCCGTGAAATGGTCTTTCGACCCCAAATGGGGTCCCGACCCACAGGTTGAGAACTGTTGAACTAGGAGATGGTGTAGTTGGGTAGCAGGGAGGGGTGCAAAGTTCCTGCCAATTCGCCTTCGCTGCAGACAACTTACATGTGCAAAGTTTGCCAGCCAGGTGTTTTAGCATGCTTAGCAGCAATTTCTATTGACTTTCGAAAGCCAATAGGGGGAGTAGCACAGCTCATGCAAAAGTTGAAAAAAAAACCATCAAAAAAAGATGCCGGAACGCCATTCTGAGCGTTTTATGAGGAAAAAAAAGCCCTGCAGATTAGTCTTCAAATATCGAAAAGGAGGACATGTAGGAGGACACTTTTTGAGGGAGGACAGAACTCACAAAAGGAGGACTGTCCTCCCTAAAGGAGGACGGTTGGTCACCTTAATTCCTTCCTCGCTGGAAGGTGGAAGTGATGGATGGGGTAAGAGCTGGGCTAAGATACCTGTTTGTTTGTTACTTCCTTCAGGAATGTCCCTAAGTTACGATCAAAGAGCTCAAGGTGGCAGCCAGACCGTTGTGATCGAAGATACTCTTGTTTTTAAGCGGATGTGCAACGTGCTTTAAAATCAAGTGGGGATTTGATTGTGGCATCCGGGCCACTTGATATTTTGAGTCTACTCTGTGGACACTCTCCTAATTCCCTGAGGGTACTCATGAAAACTTTTCTTCGCTCTGTTCCTGGAATGAGGTTAAAAAATAGAAGGGGTTTAAAAGAGCTGATTTGGGGCCAATCGCCAGGAGACAGTGAGTTCTAGTTCAGCCTTAGGTATGAAAGCCAGAGGTGTGACTTTGGGCCAAACGTCAGTAGATGAAGTGTTGCAGTTCCACCTTAGGCCTGAAAGCCGGCTGGGTGACTTTGGGCCAATCACCAGGAGACGGTGAGTTCTAGTCCCGCCTTAGCCATGAAAGCCGACTGGGTGACTCTGGGCCAATCACCAGGAGACAATGAGTTCTAGTCCCGCCTTAGGCAAGAAAGCTGACTGAATGACTTTGGGCCAATCACCAGGAGACGATGAGTTCTAGTCCCGCCTTAGGCATAAAAGTTGACTGGGTGACTTTGGACCAATCACCAGGAGACTGGAGTTCTAGTTCAGCCTTAGGTATGAAAGCCAGAGGTGTGACTTTGGGCCAAACGTCAGTAGATGAAGTGTTGCAGTTCCACCTTAGGCATGAAAGCCGGCTGGGTGACTTTGGGCCAATCACCAGGAGACGGTGAGTTCTAGTCCCACCTTAGCCATGAAAGCCGACTGGGCCAATCACCAGGAGATGGTGAGTTCTAGTCACACCTTAGGCAAGAAAGCTGACTGGATGACTCACCAGGAGACAGTGAGTTCTTGTCTCCTCTTAGACATGAAATCCAGCTGGGTGACTTTAGGCCAATCACCAGGAGACAGTGAGTTCTAGTCCTACCTTAGCCATGAAAGCCAACTGGGTGACTCTGGGCCAATCACCAGGAGATGGTGAGTTCTGGTCATGCCTTAGTCATGAAAGCTGACTAGATGACTCACCAGGAGACAGTGAGTTCTAGTCTCATTTTAGGCATGAAAGCTGTCTGGGTGACTTTGGGCCAATCACCAGGAGACAGTGAGTTCTAGTCCTGCCTTAGGCATGAAAGCCAGCTGGGTGACTCTGGGCCATCACCAGGAGACAGTGAGTTCTAGTCCCGCCTTAGGCATGAAAGCTGGCTGGATGACTCACCAGGAGACAGTGAGTTCTAGTCTCATTTTAGGCATGAAAGCCAGCTGGGTGACTCTGGGCCAATCACCAGGAGACAGTGAGTTCTAGTCTTGTCTTAGGCATGAAAGCCAACTGGGTGACTTTGGACCAGTCAATCCAGACCTCCTAACAGGGTTATTGTTGTGGGAAAATAAGATGAGGAAGGAGTATTAGCTCTGTTTGATGCCTTGAACTGTTTACAAAAAAAATAAATCTGAATAGAATAGAGCTGGAAGGGACCTTGGAGGTCTTCTAGTCCAGGGCTTTTCAACCAGTGGTACGGGTACCACCTCTGGTACATTGGCACCTGGCAGGTGGTACGCGACCATCCTAGAAAAGTGGTAGCAGGGGAGGGGAATGAACTGAACTGGTGGCAGTACCACACAAGCCTGAGCGAGAGACGGCTGGAGCTGCAGGGCTGTCAGGGCTCAGCGGAAGCGCCAGGGTCAGTGCCAGGCTCCAGCTGATTGGCATTTCTTCGGGGCTGTCAGGGCTCAGTGGAAGCGTCAGGATCAGCACCAGGCTCCAGCTGAGCCATGAAGAAGCACCAATCAGCTGGAAAGCAGCACTGATCCTGGCGCTTCTGCTGAGTCCAGAAGAAGTGCCAATCAGCTGGAACGTTGCAGCCTCTCCAGGGTCTTGTGATTTACATTCAGATGCTTGGCAACTGATTCATATTTATGACGGTCACAGTGTCCCAGGATCATGTCAATGACCAAAACCTGCTGCAACCACCCAGCAGATGGGGGGAATAAAAATCAAATACCCCCCACCCCACCCCTGCTGCCAACCCTCAACAGAAATGCTCACAACAATGAAAACCTCGGACAGGAGGAAGAGCACTGCTGGGTGGGCAGGCAGGTGTCTTGCTCGGCTGTGGCTTGGGGGGCACTTTTTTCAGTGCCATTGTAACTTCAAACAGTCACTAAGCGAACTGTTGTAATTTGAGGACTACCTGTACTTTATCACTTTTTTCTTCTTTTTTTTGGTCATCAAGTTTTTGACACCTTGCTAGACGACTGGTGGTACTCGGATGTTGCCATATCCTAAAAGTGGTACAATGGGTGAAAAGGTTGAAAAGCCCTGTTCTAGTCCAACCCCTTACTCAGGCAGGAAACCCTATACCAGTGAGTAGAATAGAGTAGAGTAGAGTATAGCTGGAAGGGACCTTGGAGGTCTTCTAGTCAAGCCCCCTGCTCAAGCAGGAGAACCTACACCATCTCAGACATGTGAATGTCCAGTCTCTTCTTAAAAATCTCCAGTGATGGAGCACCCACGATTTCTGGGGATAAACTGTTCCACTGGCTGTGGAACATATATATATATATGGAATATAAATAAAGTAAAAATAAATCATACTTTGCAGAATGTTTAAAATGATTGCCAAAATACGTAAATCCAAACGTAATCCTGGCAATACAATCAACGTGATACCATTAACCAGATACACTGCTAGCAGAGCAGACTGGACCCAGCTTGAATTGGACAATTTAACTAAAAAAACCTAAAATCTAATGACAATGTAACATGTAACGCATCCACAAAATTATGTTGAACAAATGTATCTGGCACACACAAAAAAATAGGAAGTCACGTTTTACTCCAGGTAAAAAGAGACAGCTGAAGAATACAATGTGAATTGAATTAAATTAAATGTGAATTAAATGATTGCACAAGACCAAGTTTGCAAAAAAAATAAATAAATGCCAAAACTAGTAGAAACAAAAGATTATTATTTAAGTGAACATTTTGAGACGGGAGCCAAGAAACTGAAAAATAAAATGGACAAGACCAAAAACTAGTAATCATTGCAAGCTGGCACCCACCAGATGGAGGAAGAAGTGGGATTAATTTTTCACTTCAAGAGGCAGCATAAAACCCCAAACCCAAGGATTTAGCAGCTGAAATGGACTTCATAAAGGAAAAAAAAAATGAAACCATGGACCCCATAATTAGTGGAGGCGACAAAATTGCTTAAACTGACTATAAATAATGCCGTGACTGATGCATTAGCTTCTGTGCAAAAGCTTTAATCTCCAAGTTTCCTCCAATATGTCAGGATCACAAAACTGAGAAAGTTGGAAATGGTAATGTTCAACTTGCATGATACAACACAACGGATAGAATTATAATTGTGGGGTCCTTGGTGCTCTCTGAGCTGGATGGTTTTCTCGCAGATGTTTCCGTGCCCAACTAGGTAACATCATCAGTGTTGGAAGGGAGTGGGGTCTGCGGAGAAGACGGGGTGGGGAGAAAGGAGAAGAGGGAGAAGGAGAAGAACTGTGTAGGCTTTGGTGCTCTCTGGGCTCGTTTGTTTTCTTGCAGACATTTCATTACCCAACTAGATAACAACATCAGTATTGGAAGGGAGTGGGGTTTGCAGGGAGGAGGGGGGGGAGAAAAAGAAGAGGAAGAAGGAGAAGGAGGAGGAGGAGGAAGAGGAGGAAGAGAAGGAGAAGGACTGTGGGATTCTTGGTGCTCTCTCAGCTTGGTTTTTTTTCTTGCAGATGTTTCATTACCCAACTAGGTACCATCATCAATGCTAGAAGGGAGTGGGGTTTATGGAGAGGAGGAGGAGGAGGAGGAAGAGGAGGAGGAGGAGGAGGAGGAAGAGAAGAAGGAGAAGGACTGTGGGATCCTTGGTACTCTCTGAGCTTGGTTGTTTTCTTGCAGACGTTTCATTACCCAAGTAGGTAACATCATCAATGCTAGAAGGAAGTGGGCTTTATGGAAAGGAGGAGGAGGAGGAGGAGGAGGAGGACTGTGCGGCCCTTGGTGCTCTCTGAGTTTGGCAGTTTTTTTGCAGACGTTTCATTACCCAACTAAGCAACATCATCATCAATGAATGATGAATAATAATTGAAAGGCAAAGGCTAATTTTCTCATATGAAGCCATAATCAGGGCAAGCAGATTTGAGGGGGGGTGGAAACTTGAAAAACAATAACATAAAATAGAGAGATCTAATAATTGAAATAGGTAAATTACAGGGAAGATCTTGCAACATCACCTAAGAATAGAGGTGGAGTGACCGACGGATTAATCTAATGTTTATAAGAACCAAATATTTTGACTAATGGTAAACATAGATCTGTAAAAACAACAACAACAACTCCAGTCGTTCTATTTCTACTTGCAGGTCTTTGTATTTTGTTATGTTTCTCTTCTCGCTGCAGATGATGGCATAGGTGAGTGTTATTGCTACTGCTGTTGGTTGAACAGATAGCCAGATGTTCAGACTGGATTTGAAGTTTTAACTGTGTATCCAGCTCTTCCGAAGAATCTGGGATAGGCAGATGTTGTTGTCTGATGATGCTAAATGTATCATTTCAGGATGTCAGCTGTTCCAAGTAAAGCTGCTTTTTGCAATTGATTTATGGGGATTTTGTCAATGGTGTTCAGGTTGTGCTCCAGATGCTTTATTACCATGGTTGGTTACACAATCAGCCAGATGTTCTGGCTGGACTTGTCTGTTTTGCCCACTGTTTTTCCCCTTCTCTGGAATCTGGGCTAGGCAGATGTTGTTTGATGGGGTTAAAAGTACTGTCGCTGGAGGCTAAAAGATACAAAGAATGGTTGCTGGAATTGAGTTTGTTTAGTCTAGTGAAAAAAAAGTAGTAGGGGGTGACATGGTAGCAGTCTTCCAATATTTAAGGAGCTGAAACTCCTTAAATTTCTAGACTCTAGAAAGAGTGCAGAGAAGAGCAGCAAAGATGATTAGAAGACCGGAGGCTAAAACATATAAGGAACGGTTGCTGGAATTGGGTATGTCTAGTTTAATGAAGAGAAGGATGAGGGGGGACATGATAGCAGTGTTCCAATATCTCAGGGGCTGCCCCAAAGAAGAGGGAGTCAAGCTATTCTCCAAAGCGCCTGAAGGCAGGACAAGAAGCAACAGATGGAAACTAATCAAGGAGAGAAGCAACCTGGAACTAAGGAGAAACTTCCTGACAGTTAGAACAATTAACCAGTGGAACAACCTGCCTCCAGAAGTTGTGAATGCTCCAACACTGGAAGTTTTTAAGAAGAGACTGGACAGCCATTTGTCCGAAACGGTATAGGGTTTCCTGCCTGAGCAGGAGGTTGAACTAGATGACCTCCAAGATCCCTTCCAACTTTATTATTATTATTATTATGGATCATCACATAGTCAGCCAAATGTTCAGACTGGATTTGGCATTTTCTCTACCTATCGAGTCCTTACCCTGGACCTGGGATAGGCAGATGTGGATGTTTGATGGTATCACAGATATCGTTGCAGGATGAAAGCAGTTCTTACTAAGGCCGCCTTTTGCAATTGACTAATGGCAAATTTGTCAATGCCAATAGTGTTCAAGTGGTGCTCCAGTTGTTTTGGGATTGCACCCAAGGCGCCTATTACTATTGGTACTACCCTTGCTTGCTTTTGCCACAGTCTTTCTATTTCTATTTGTAGGTCTTTGTATTTTGTTATCTTCTCCAGTTCTTTCTCGTCTATTCTGCTGTCTCCAGGCACTGCCATGTCCACTATCCAGACTTTTTTGTCTATTATTATTATTATTATTATTATTATTAAGAGCACAAAGGTGCTTTTTCATGAGGCAACTGGACTTTCTTTTTTCTCTTTGAAGACTGTTTCGCTTCTCATCCCAGAAAGCTTGGTTTGAAAGAGGGGTAAAAGAGGCCATCTTTGTCTAAACTGAACAGCCCTCCCTCAACAGAGGGGGAGAGATACAACACCATCTATCTCCAGTCTACAACACGGTCCTTTCAGCAGTTCCATGAAGGCTCCACACCCATTTGCACCACTCAGGTGACCCTGAGGGCACAGATAAAACCTCCAAGTGGCCTCAAGGACTCTCTAAAACAGACATGTCAAACACAAGGCCCCAGGGGCCCTATGCGGCCCGTGAAGTGGTCTCATGTGGCCCGTGAAGCCATCCTGGAAACAGTGAGGGAATGGCCCCCGCTGCCTTGACCCTGGCCCAGGCCAGCTGGGAGCCAATGTACAATTTTGTGGTGGCCATCTTGGCACTTGCCCTGGTGGACCATGCCTTGACACTTGCCCCAGTCCCACTCCCTTCTGCCAGAGACCCTCAGATCTGTCCCACTCCTGCCCAGGCCCCCACAGGCACCCTTGACGCGAATGATGTAGAACTGGCCACGCCCACCCAGTAGGCCACACCCACTTCATCCACGCCCACCCAGTAGGCTGCACCCACTCTGGCCACACCTACCCAGCCCCCCCAGGGCAACCGCAATGCTGATGCGGCTTTCAGTGAAATTGATTTTGACACCCCTGCTCTAAAAGAAGGCAAGTGACCAGCTGTCTGCAAGGAGTATAAATCCTTCCATTTCCCCACCATCCAGTCAGAGTTGAAGAAGCTTCTTGGATGAGAAGTGAAACGTCTTCAAAGAAAAACAAGAAAGTCCAGTTGCTTCCTAAAAAAGGCACATTTGGGACAAACATGGCCTGGATGACTGAAACTCTCCATAGACAAGAGGGAGTCCAGCTATTCTCCAAAGCGCCTGAAGGCAGGACAAGAAGCAACAGATAGAAATTAATCAAGGAGAGAAGCAACCTGGAACTAAGGAGAAATTTCCTGACGGTTAGAACAATTAACCAGTGGAACAGCTTCCACTCCAGAAGGTGCGGGTACTCCATCACTGGATGTTTTTAAGAAGAGATTGGGATAACCATTTGTCTGAAATGGAAAAGGGTCTCCCGCTTGAGCTGGGGGCTGGACTGGATGACCTCCAAGGTCCCTTCCATCTCTGCTATTCTGTTATAGGCCTCTGAATGTAAGCTGCTCCGAGCAGAGCTGCCTTTTGCAATTGACAGATGGTGACTTTAATAATAATAATAATAATAATAGTAAAGTTGGAAGGGACCTTGGAGGTCATCTAGTCCAACCCCCTGCTCAGGCAGGAAACCCTACACCATTTCGGACAAATGGCTGTCCAGTCTCTTCTTACAAACTTCCAGTGTTGGAGCATTTACTGCTTCTGGAGGCAGGTTGTTCCACTGATTAATTGTTCTCACTGTCAGGAAGTTTCTCCTTAGTTCTAGGTTGCTTCTCTCCTTGATCAGTTTCCACCCATTGCTTCTTGTCCTGCCTTCAGGTGCTTTGGAGAATAGCTTGACTCTCTCTTCTTTATGGCAGCCCCTGAGATATTGGAACACTGCTATCCTGTCCCCGTTCGTCCTTCTCTTTATTAAACTAGACATCCCCAATTCCAGCAACCATTCCTTATATGTTTTAGCCTCCAGTCCCCTAATCATCTTTGTTACTCTTCTCTGTTCTCTTTCTAGAGTGTCAACATCTTTTTTACATCGTGGTGACCAAAACTGGATGCAGTATTCCAAGTGTGGCCTTACCTAGGCCTTGTAGAGTGGTATTAATACTTTATCAATGCTGAAGATATCCAAGTGGTGCTCCAGATGTTTTGGGAATTGCACCCAAGCTGCCTATCCTATATTTTGATTTTTTATGCCGGAGTTATTGTTATTATTAACACGACTTTAATTTAGATTCATACCTTGCCTTTTCTCCAGGCGTTCCAACGGGGGTGCTCCCTTCATTTTAACTTCCAAGCAATAATCCCGGAAAACAGACTAGGGAGAATGAGGGGGGAGCAGAAAAATCTCTATGCCAGCCAAGGTCACCCCAGTGAATTTTTCAAGGCATCATCAAGACACACCTGTGCCAGCTTTTAACGGGGCAGGAGTCCTTAATCCTCTTCACATGGCAAGTGGGTTGGGGAAACTGAGGCATACCTCTCTTGCCGGCAGTTTGCTTTTCCCAATAAATCATCATTAAGCGACAATCTTTCCTCTCCGGAAAACTCAGCACTTCACGGGAAATAAATTGCTTCTGGCCTCTCCTGGCAACCCAACACGATAGCCCTCCACCATAATACTACAAGCCCACATCAGGACTTTTGAATGTCTCAGTCTGTTTTTAACTGCCAGGAAGATGGATGGTCTGTTCCTCCCATTCACACATAAGCATCTGGGGATAAGTGTCACTTATCTGCAAAGTTTTTTGGGGAAAAAAAAGCAGAGGAAGATAAGATGTGACCGCTGGGGGTTTGGTTGGGGGGGGGGAGGAGGGAAGCTCTGAAGAAACTTTCTTTAAACCATGATAAATGTTGCAAAAAGGATCCAGCTTTCCCTTCCCCCCCCAGTGGAATTGAGTGATGGTGATTTATGAGCTGGGAGATTTTTCTAAAGCAAGTCAGTTTTTGAAGAAGAACGGAAAGGTCACCATCCTGCACCATTCTGCACGCCTTACATAGTTTATCTTAGGCTGTGACAACATATGATCCTTCCGAATTTCTGGGTGACAGGCTTCTTTGCAGAGCCACCATTAATAACCATCATTGGGAGGGAACTAAGATACAAACATGCACACTGGCACCCCAGCACTTCCTCTTAATGGATCACGAAGCCTCTTCCAACATCCAGACGGAGATTAAAAGCCACAGGTCATAGAGGAGTCAGAAAACCAAAGTGGAAGACTGGATCTTGTAGAAAAAAAGAAAGAGAGAGAGAGGGAGAGAGAGAGAGGGAGGAGGAAGAAAGGGAGGGATGCAAAGAGGGAGAGGGAGAGAGAGGGAGGGAGATAAAGAAGGAGAGAGAAAAGGAGGAAGAGAGGGAAATAGAGAGGGAGGGGGAGAGAGAGGGAAGACGAGAGAGAGAGAGAGAGAGAGAGAGAGAGAGAGAGAGAGAGAGAGAGAGAGAGGGAGAGAGGGAGGGAGGGAGGGAGAAAGGAAGGGATGCAAAGAGGGAGAGAGAGAGGGAGGGAGAGGGAAATAGAGAGGGAGGGAGAAAGAAAGGGAAGAAGAGAGAGAGAGAGGGAGGGAGAGAAAGAAGGAGAGGGAGGGAGAGTGGAGAGAGGAAAGAGGGAGGAGGGAGAAAGAAAGGGAAGGATGTAAAGACGGGGGAGAGAGGGAGATAGAGGGAAATTGAGAGAGAGGGAGGGAGAGAGAGAGGAAGAAGAGAGAGAGAGAGGGAGGGAGAGAAAGAAGGAGAGGGAGGGAGAGTGGAGAGAGGAAAGAGGGAGGAGGGGGAAAGAAAGGGAAGGATGTAAAGACGGGGGGGGGAGAGGGAGATAGAGGGAAATTGAGAGAGAGGGAGGGAGAGAGAGCGGAAGAAGAGAGAGAGCAGGAGGGAGGAAGGGAGAGGGGGAGGAGGGAGGGGGGAAATGGAAAGAGGGAGAGTGAGAGGGTTAGGGTTAGGGTGCATCGGAGCTGGAAAGAAAACAAAAAATTAAACAACAGGGTCCTGAAAAGGCAAGCAGACCATTATTAGATGTGATTTTGCTGCTTCACAATCATCATAACCATAGCAACTGACTGAGGTTTCTCATCTCATCTCTTGTGGCATTCAGGAACTCACAGATATGCACACAAAACCTTGAATGTCATGAAACAAACGGTCATAAGTCAAGGATTACGTGTCATTTGCAACCTGTACGTAATGGTATCCCGGGGCAGGTGATGGTATTCCGTGCTTTATTAGAAACAGGTGGAACGTTCTCCCAACTCATTCTGCCCACAAATAATAATATTAATATTAATAACAACAACAACAACAACAACAACAACAATAATAATAATAATAATAATAATGTTGTACAGGACCTTAGAGGTCATCTAGTCCAACCCCAAGCTCAGGCAGGAAACCCTATACCATTTCGGAGCACCACTTGGACACCCTCATTGGCATTGACAAATTCGCCATTAGTCAATTGCAAAAGGCGGCCTTACTAGGAACTGTTTCCATCCTGCGACGATATCTGTAATACCATCAAACATCCACGTCTGCCTATCCCAGGTCCTTGGGAAGGACTCGATAGGTAGACAAAAATGCCAAATCCAGTCTGAACAGCTGGCTGACCGTGTGATGATCAATAAAAATAATAATAATAAAGTTGGAAGGGACCTTGGAGGTCATCTAGTCCAACCCTATACCGTTTCACACAAATGGCTGTCCATTCTTGAAAACTTCCACATTGGAGCAGTCACAACTTCTGGAGGCAAGTTGTTCCACTGATTAATTGTTCTAACTGTCAGGATGTTTCTCCTTAGTTCTAGGTTGCTTCTCTCTTTGGTCAGTTTCCATCCGTTGCTTCTTGTCCTGCCTTCAGGCGCGTTGGAGAATAGCTTGACTCCCTCTTCTTTGGGGCAGCCCCTGAGATACTGGAACACTGCTGTCATGTCCCCCCCTCATCCTTCTTCTCACTAGACTAGACATACCAATTCCAGCAACCATTCCTTATATGTTTTAGCCTCCAGTCCCCTGATCATCTTTGTTGCTCTTCTCTGCACTCTAGAGGTAGGAAATGTTATTTATGGATCATCTATATAAACTGTGTTGAGGATGGACGGTAATACTATTCAGAAGATTTCCTCCATCATGTTGACGACAGCTATCAAATTAGCAGCAGAATGATTCAGAATAGAATAGAGCTGGAAGGGACCTTTGAGGTCTTCTAGTCCAACCCCCTGCTCATGCAAGAGACCCTATGCCATTTCTGACAAGTGACTGTCCAGTCACTCCTTAAAAACTTCCAGTGATGAAAGCACCTGCAACTTCTGGTGGCAAGCTGTTCCACTGGTTAATTGTTTTCATTGTCAGGAAGTTTCTCCATAATTCTAGGTTGCTTCTCTCCTTGATTAGTTTCCATCCATGGTTTCTTTTCCTGCCTTCTGGTGTTTTGGAAAATAAGTTCCCCCCTCTTCTTTGTGGAAGCAGAACAGGTGGGTCTATAATGGAATTGCTTTGGCAATTTTTTGTGCGTGCTGCAGCTGTCCCCCCCCCTAGACTGTGCGTTAACAAAAGGATAGAATCAAGATCATGTGAAGGATTAGTACTACTTTATAACATCCTGGTAAGACCACAGTTTTGAATATTGCATCCAGTTTTCGTCAGCACACTATCAAAAAAGAAGTTGAGACTCTGGAAAGAGTGCAGAGAAGAGCAACAAAGATGATTAGAGAACAGTTGCAGGAATTGGGTCGGTCTAGTTTAATGAAAAGAAGGACGAGGGGGGACATGATAGCAGCGTTCCAATATTTGTGGGGCTGCCCCAAAGAAGAGGCAGCAAGCTATTCTCCAAAGCACCTGAGGTCAGGACAAGAAAGAATGGATGGAAACTAATCAAGGAAGGAAGCAATCTGGAACTAAGGAGAAATTTCCTAACAGTGAGAACAATTAACCAGTGGAACAGCTTGCCACCAGAAGTTGTGGGTGCTCCAACAATGGAGGTTTTTAAGAAGAGACTGGACAGCCACTTGTGTGATATATTATAGGGCCTTCTGTTTGAGTAGAGGATTGGACTAGAAGACCTCCAAGGTCCCTTCCAGCTGTCCTTTCTGTCTTCATTTATTTTCCAAAGAATCTTTGGAAAATCAAGGAGAGAAACACCCTGGAATTCAGGAGAAATTTCCTAACAGTGGGAATTACCAGGGCTTCTTATGATTTGGAGTACAATAGTTACCACCAGCCAACATGCTGCTAACATTGTCCTTTGATGCCCTCAACTGGGAAACAACAGTCAAAATCTGGAGCAAATCAGCAATAGTTGGACCAGTAAATGGTTATAACTTTTTTTTTTAAAAAAAATAGCCGCCCAACACATTTGCTTTTGTCAACGTTGCTAATATTGAATATTCTTGCTTTGACAAAATATGCAGAACTGCCTGGTACTTTTAGAGTTAATTCAGATGAGAACGGGAAAGGAGAGAAAAGTGCGTGGAAGGGAACGGAAGTGAATCTTTGCCCTCCAGACTAATTGGAAGATGTGGAATCATGACCCCAAAATAGGGGAGGGAAAATGCCTGGAATGTTATGTGCAAAGGAAGGGAAATTCAGATCTTGGCATTCTCCATGCCTTGCTGACACTCCTTTACACTAATAAAGGCTTTTTAGGTTAAACAATGCCTGAAAGTTCTTTGAAGTGTTTCATTAGTCAGACACATGACATCTTTACTGTAGTTTTGTTTCCACAAAGTAAAATCCCTGCATGATCCAGAGCAAGTGATTTCATTATAGGCCTTTCACTATCCTTATTTTTTTTTTCTGGTGATGTGTGTCTTCTCACACTTCAAGGACTTCGACTCAATTATCAAGGTGCCAGAGGGATATTTATTACTCCGTTTCCTTCTCTCTTCCCTTGATAATGAAAATAAAAAAAAATGTTGATTCTGTTCAGCAGTTTCTTATTTGGATAGTAAACTCACACATCCTATCTGATGCCTCCTGCGTTCTGTTTTTGTCCTGAGATCTCTCTTTTCAGTTGCAGCAGCAATTGGCAAGAAGCAATGGATGGAAACTAATCAAGGAGAGCACCAACCTAGAACTAAGGAGAAACTTCCTGACAGTGGAAACAATTAATCAGTGGAACAAGCTGCCTCCAGAACCTGTGAATGCTCCAAAACTGGAAGTTTTTAAGAAGAAACTGGACAGCCATTTGTCTGAAATGGTATAGGGATTCCTGCCTAAGCAGCGGGTGGGACTAGATGACCTCCAAGGTCCCTTCCAACTTTTTATTATTATTATTATTATTATTATTATTATTATTATTATTATTATTATTATTATTATTATTATTATTATTATTATTATCACTGGAGACTTTTAAGAAGAGACTGGACAGCCACTTGCTTGAAATAGTATCGGATCTCTATAGCTGTCATGATTACTCAAATGTCTTGGTCAAGAGTATTCAACTATTGAAAACAATAATAATAAAATAACAATAATAAAGTTGGAAGGGACCTTGGAGGTCATCTAGTCCAACCCCCTGCTCGGGCAGGAAACCCTATACCATTTTGGACCGATGGCTGTCCAGTCTCTTCTTAAAAACTCCCAGTGTTGGAGCATCCACAGCTTCTGAGGAAGGTTGTTCCACTGGTTAATTGTTCTCATCGTCAAGAAGTTTCTCCTTAGTTCTAGGTTGCTTCTCTCCTTGATGAGTTTCCATCCGTTGCTTCTTGTCCTGCCTTCAGGCGCTTTAGAGAATAGCTTGACTCCCTCTCTTGTACTAAACCAGGGGTCTTCAAACTCGGCCCTTTTATGACTTGTGGACTTCAACTCCTAGAATTCCTCAGCTAGGCACACTGGCTGAGGAATTCTGGGAGTTGAAGTCCACAAGTCATAAAAGGGCCAAGTTTGAAGACCCCTGTACTAAACGCAGGGGGCTGGACTAGAAGACCTCCAAGGTCCCTTCCAGCTCTATTCCATTCAAACTCTTCCCCAGTTGAGCCAGGACAGATACTTCCTTTGGGATTGGAAGGATAACATGTAGATTCTCATTCAGCAAAACTTGACTTCTTTCTGTTTGATGATTTTATCTTCCACAATATGTCCACTAGTTTCTGGAATATGTACGAAACAGATTGGTTTGTTATGCTTAGGAGGCAATGCACTACATCTCCATGTGACAGGATAACTTTGCCCAGATGTTCATCTAATCCATTTTCTAGGTTTGAACAGTTAATTATGGATAAAGTCTTTATTAATGATCTTGAAACCATGCGGATACCTTGAAACTGAGGTGGTCTTCTGAAATGTAGGGCATGGAGATAGTTAGATAATAAAGAGAAGGATCAGGGGTGACATGATAGCAGTGTTCCAGTATTTGAGGGGCTGCCACAAGGTAGAGGGGGCCAGGTTGTTCACCAAAGCACCAGAGGGCAGGACGAGAAACAATAGTTGGAAACTAATCAAGGAGAGAAGCAACCTGGAATTAAGGAGAAACTTCCTGACCATGAGGACAATTAACCAGTGGAACAGCTTGCCACCAGAAGTTGTGGGTGCTCCATCACTGGAGGTTTTTAAGAAGAGACTGGACAGTCACCTGTCTGAGATGGTATTCTATTCTGCTCTGGAATAATTCTTGAATGGTATCTGAGAATGTTAAATGAGAACCTGGCCTGACCTTACTTGCCTCCAGAATTTGTGAATGCTCCATCACTGGAGGTTTTTAAGAAGAGATTGGACAGCCATTTGTCTGAAACGGTGTAAGGTCTCCTGCTTGAGCAGGGGGCTGGACTAGAAGACCTCCAAGGAGGTCACCCAAGGAGCCTATGACTATTGGTACTACCCTTGCTTGCCTTTGCCACAGTCTTTCTATTTCTATTTGTAGGTCTTTGTATTTTGTGATCTTCGCCAGTTCTTTCTCGTCTATTCTGCTGTCTCCAGGCACTGCTACGTCCATTATCCAGACTTCTTCTTCTTCTTCTTCTTCTTCTTCTTCTTCTTCTTCTTCTTCTTCTTCTTCTTCTTCTTCTTCTTCTTCTTCTTCTTCTTCTTCTTCTTCTTCTTCTTCTTCTTCTTCTTCTTCTTCTTCTTCTTCTTCTTCTTCTTCTTGGGGCTTCCCAGAGACACGTAAAGAGTATAGCATATTTTTTAAATGCTATTTATATTACTTGATGCATTGTAGACTCCTCCGTTTGGAAGAGAACAATTAGAAAAATGTATGAAAAGCCGTCAGGGAATATATGTGGTGCAGAATTTTGTTTTTTGTTTTTTTTTTTAGGAGAAAGGAAGAGGGAAGAGGGCCGGACCAAGCTGAGTTTGTCTGACTACCAGCACTGCAATTTTCCCATCAAGGCAATTCTCCGCTATGGTATGCCAGAGGCTAAAAATAGCATTGCAGGGACACCTGTGCTGAATAAATTGCAGAGAGAAAGAGATGCTCACACGTGATAATGTTTGGGGAATGTCTGGGGCTTCTTCTTTGATTCTTCCAGCATCAAGCTTGAACACTGGGCGCTATCTAACAAAATGGAATTCAATGGTGAAAAAAGTAAGGTTCTACATTTAGGCAAGAAAAACCAAATGCACATGTACAGTGTAGGGGGTACCTTGCTCAATAGTAGCAGTTGTGAGAGGGATCTTGGAGTCCTAGTGGACAATCACTTAGATATGAGCCAGCCGTGTGCTGCAGCTGCCAAAAAGGCCAACACAGTGCTAGGCTGCATTAATAGAGGGACAGAATCAAGATCACGTGAAGTGTTAATACCACTTTACAAGGCCTTGGTAAGGCCACACTTGGAATCCTGCATCTAGTTTTGGTCACCACGATGTAAAAAAAAGGTTGAGACTCTAGAAAGAGTCCAGAGAAGAGCAACAAAGATGATTAGGGGACTGAAGGCTAAAGCATATAAGGAACGGTTGCTGGAATTGGGTATGTCTGGTTTAATGACAGGGTTTAAGGACGAGGGGGGACATGATAGCAGGGTTCCAATATCTCAGGGGCTGCCCCAAAGAAGAGGGAGTCAAGCTATTCTCCAAAGCACCTGAAGGCAGGACAAGAAGCAACGGATGGAAATTAATCAAAGAGAGAAGCAACCTAGAACTAAGGAGAAATTTCCTGACAGTTAGAACAATTAATCAGTGGAATGACTTGCCTTCAGAAGTTGTGACTATTCCAATGTGGAAGTTTTCAAGAATGGACAGCCATTTATGTGAAACGGTATAGGGTTGGACTAGATCACCTCCAAGGTCCCTTCCAACTTTATTATTATTATGGATCATTGCACAGTCAGCCAGATGTTCACACTGGATTTGGTATTTTTGTCTACCTATCGAGTCCTTACCCAGGACCTGGGATAGGCAGATGTGGATGTTTAATGGTATTACAGATATCGTCGCAGGATGGAAGCAGTTCCTAATAAGGCCGCCTTTTGCAATTGACTAATAGCGAATTTGTCAATGCCAATGATGGTGTTCAAGTGGTGCTCCAGTTGTTTTGGGATTGCACCCAAGGTGCCTATTACTATTGGTACTACCCTTGCTTGCCTTTGCCACAGTCTTTCTATTTCTATTTGTAGGTCTTTGTATTTTGTTATCTTCTCCAGTTCTTTCTCGTCTATTCTGCTGTCTCCAGGCACTGCCACGTCCACTATCCAGACTTTTTTGTCTTTCTTATCGACAATTGTTAAGTCTGGGGTATTATGTTGCAGGTGCTTGTCTGTTTGAATTCTGAAGTCCCAGAGCAGTTTAATTTTATCATTTTCTATGACTTTCTCTATTTTATGATCCCACCAGTTTTTGCTTACAGGCAAATGATATTTTTTGCAGATCTTCCAATGCACCATTGTTGCTACTTTGTCATGCCGCTGCTTGTAATCAGTCTGTGCAATCTTCTTGCAACAGCTTACCAGGTGGTCCACTGTTTCTTCAGCTTCTTTGCATAGGCGGCACTTACTGTCTGTTGCTGTCTTTTCAATTTTGACTTTGTATGCATTTGTCCTTAAGGCTTGGTCTTGTGCAGCCAGAATTAGTCCCTCGGTCTCTTTCTTCAATTTTCCTGCTCTTAGCCATTGCCAGGTCTTGTTAATATCTGCTGTCCCAGCTATTTTTTTCATGTATTGGTCATGTAGTGCTTTGTCTTCCCATGTCTCTATCCTGTTCTTCATTTGATCTTTCTTGTAAGCCAGTTTGGTCTCCTCAGTAGTCAGTAAGCATTCCTGATATACTAATTTCAGTACATCTTCATCATTGTTCTTCAGATATTCTTCCAAAGCCATTTTTTCTTCTTCAACCATCTGATGTATTTGTAGCATTCTACGCCCACCTATTTGCCTTGGTAGATAAAATTATTATTATTATTATTATTATTATTATTATTATTATTATTGGTGTGCAAAGACTTTGGGGGTTCAAGCACCAGGGAAGAAGGTTAAGTTCACAGCGGAATAACTAGCATGACGGAATAACAGAGTTGGAAGGGATCTTGGAAGTCTTCTACCGTCCAGGGATCCCCAACCACCAGGATGTTCACCGGGCTGCAGAAGGGGTGAGTGAGATTGTGCATGCAGCTCCATTTGTTCAAGCAGTGTGTCTGCCACTTGTGCAAATGGAGCTGTGTATGTGCTCACATGCTGCTTGAGCAGAACTATCCCCTTATCCCCACGAGTCCGCCAAGCCAAAAAGGTTGGAGATTGCTTTTCTAGTCCAACCCCCTGCTCAGGCAGGAAACCCCATTTCATTTCAGACAAATGGCTGTCCAGTCTCTTCTTAAAGACTTCCAGTGTTGGTGCATTCACCGCTTCTGGAGGCAGGTTGTTCCACTGGTTAATTGTTCTCACTGTCAGGAAATTCCTCCTTAGTTCTAGGTTGCTTCTCTCCTTGATTAGTTTCCATCTGTTGCTTCTTGTCCTGCCTTCAGGCGCTTTGGAGAATAGCTTGACTCCCTCTTCTTTGGGGCAGCCCCTGAGATTTTGGAACTATCATGTCCCCCCTCGTCCTTGTTTTCATTAAACCAGACAGACCCAATTCCTGCAACCGTTCTGCAACCGAACAGTGTCAGGGGAGGAGTCTTGAGATAATAGAAATTGACATAATAAATTGTACAAAGCTGCCTCCGTGCTTTGCTGCTTCTCCTTCTCCTTGACATCCCAGAAGTCATCTTCTTCTAGCAGTTTTGGATTTGGGGTGTTTCTAAGGGATTCTGGGTTCTAGAGCTTGGACAAGCTCAGTGATGAGCTGATGATACATCTCTGTCTTTGGAAGTCCATCTCTTTCCGTTAAGGACAGTGGTTCATTATATGGAGGGCACATAGATGCCTGCAACCTTGTAAAGGAGGTCATCCTGATAGACCTCCTTTAACATAGATTGTATCTCTAGAGTACTGGTTAAAGAGAGCCAGTGTGGTAGAGTGGGGAAGGCTAGAAGCTAGGCGACTGGGAGTTCTAGTCACACCTTAGACACAAAGCCAGCCAGGTGACCTTGGGCCAGTTACTTTCTCTCAGCCCTAGAAAGGCAGTGATAGCAAATCACTGATGGAAAACCTTGCCAAAAAAACCTGGAGGGACATGTCCAGGAATCAAGACTGACTTGCAGTCTCCTTCCTTCCTTCCTTCCTTCCTTCCTTCCTTCCTTCCTTCCTTCCTTCCTTCCGTTTCATTTTGTATTCTCTCTCTCTCTCTCTCTCTTTCTTTCTCTTCTTTCCTCTTTCCTCTAGCTTTTCTAACTTGTTTCATTTTGTATTCTTTCTTTCTTTCTTTCTTTCTTTCTTTCTTTCTTTCTTCTTTCTTCTTTCCTCTTTTCTGTTTCCTCTAACTTTTCTAATTTGTTTCATTTTGTATTATTTCTTTCTTTCTTCCTTTCTTCCTTCCTTCCTTCCTTCCTTCCTTCCTTCCTTCCTTCCTTCCTTCCTTTCTTTCTTTCTTTCTTTCTTTCTTTCTTTCTTTCTTTCTTTCTTTCTTTCTTTCTTTCCTCTTTCCTCTAAGTTTTCTAACTTCTGTTTCATTTTGTATCCTTCCTTCCTTCCTTCCTTCCTTCCTTCCTTCCTTCCTTCCTTCCTTCCTGGACTTGTTCAGCTTGTCCAATTTTCATGCCTAAGGTGGGACTAGAACTCACCATCTCCTGGTGATTGGGCCCAAAGTCACCCAGCTGACTTTCATGCTTAAGATAAAACTAGAATTCAGGGTCTCCTGGTTTCCAGGCTGGCACCTTCACCACTATAGCAAACTGGGTCTCTTTCTCTTTCTAGAGCAGTGTTTCTCAACCTTAGCGATGTTAAGATGGGTGGACTTCAACTCCCAGAATTCTCCAGCTAACATGGAAGACATTTTTTAAACAAGCTTGGTGTCAACGCTGCTAACATCGGATGTTTTTGCATTGACAACAAAGGGAAATGTAGCCATCTTTTACCTTTTGCTTTTAGAGTTAGATGATGCTGGGGGGGGGGGAATGTTGTTATGTCCAGCTAGGCATAACAACACTAAACCTAGCATGAGAAACAAGGTTATTGTAACCAGAGCTGATAAAGAATTGGCGGGCTGGAGAACTGGAGAGGAAGCCGTGCTTCGAGCTAATTGGGGAATGTGATTTATGACTGTTAATTGGAGGAGGGATTTGTGCTTTGACACTATGTGCCCAGGGGAGGGGAATTCAGTTTTTGGCTTCAATTATGCAGTGCCAATGTTATGCTATTCAAAATAAAGATTCTTTAAGGTAAACAATGCCTCGAAGTTCTTTTGAAGAGTTTCATCCATCGGAACCATGACAGCCTGCACTAAGTCCATTAATGCAGAATTATCTCTCTGAATACATGCACATTTCCCTACCCTACCATATCCTTCCTCTTTAGCTTGTCTCCAAGTAACACACATTTATTCGGCTTGCCGTTTAATGTATAATTGTTTTGTTCCTTGGACCAAAAATAATGAATTGCCTACTTAATCTTAATTTTGGCAACTTGGCCTGTATTTGCCGAGAAGTCCCATTTATTTGTTCTATTCCTCTGATCCTTATATATTTTGTTCTTCATCTTCTTAGCAACGATGACAATTGTTACGCGTTCAGCGGTTCCGCTAACTACAAAATAATCGACTATCACTCTCTCCCACTTGTTTATTTATTATTTACTCTTAGCTCGTATTTATTCATAAACCTTTGGGAGAAAGGATCCAGTTCTCACTGAGGCATTTAACCTGGGTCCAACTTGGGCCATTTCAAGCCTGCAGATGGTGGAAAGGAAGAATTCCTCATTGGAGTAGTTGTCTGCGCAGCGATGAGTTGTACAGGCGGTCCTTGACTTACAATCATTTGTTTAGTGACCGTTCAAAATTACAATGGCACGGAAAAAAAGGACACTTCAACTTTCATAAACACCACATCAGGGATTGGACTTATTATTCTGTGACTGTTGTAAGTGTGAAGACTTGTCATCACCACCTTGCATTTATGACAGTTGCAGAACAACAGAATGACAAGAGCTGGAAGGGAACTTTGGAGGTCTTCTACTCCAACCCCCTGCTCAGGCAGGAAACCCTATACCATTTTGGACAATCCTCTAGTGTTGGAGCACCCACAACTTCTGGAGGCAAGTCCTTCCACCCCCGGGGATCACATGATCGAAATTTGGTCCCTTGGCAACTGGCATGTAGTATTTGTGAAGAAGTGTCCTGGGATCATAGTGTCACCATTTGTGATCTTCTCAGATAGCTTCCGAGAAACCCAATCAATGGGGATCTGGATTTGCTTAACAACCGTGTGATTCACTTAGTGATTCAACTTAACATCCATGGCAAAAGGGGTCCCAAAGTTGGGAGTGACTCATTTAAGAACCACCCTGGTCTCAATCGTGCTCATAAGTCCAGGACTATTTGTATGCCACCCAGATCATCAATGGTTCGTCCCTATCTCTGCCGTTGCTTCCTGTTGCACATAAAAGTCAACAGCTTTAATTACAAAAACATCTTTCTCAGGTGTAGCCCATGACAAATCCTCCATGTGATGTTTGTTCTTCTAGATTTGTAACCTTGGATGCATCAACGAATGGCCTTTAATTCACAAACACAGTCTCAAGGTTGCAGATAATGGGGGGGAGGGTGTTTACAACTCTCTCCACTCAAAATGGGATCCAAGGTCAACCTGTTAGAATAACCGTCAACTCAACTGAAGGTTGGCATTGTCAGTTCTCCAAGGCTAAGTAGCTTGGGTGACAAAGGCTTGTATTTTCAGACTGCAGGGATGTCCAGATCTTTGTGTACCCTGTTAGTGTGACTAATTGGTTGTAAATCAGTTCTTGTTCAATGGTCAAATGTAAATGTGTGCTCATGTTTAACCTCTCTAACCTTGATGAATACTTGGTGGACCAGCATCTGGCACTGTCTCAGTCACAGTGACTCACTGTAACTGGCTAGTTTTAATAAATCAAGGGTGGGGACTTCTCCAACAATTGGCATTGTTCTTATGGGTCTAGGACAACTCTCCATAGTCAACTAGCTGTGGCCAACTTGCCACAGGACAAATGGCCATGGCCAACTTGTAGAGGGACAAAAGTTCCTTTCCTCTCCTCTCCTCTCCTCTCCTCTCCCCTCTCCCCTCTCCCCTCCTCCCCTCCCCTCCCCTCCCCTCCCCTCCTCTCCTCTCCTCTCCTCCTCTCCTCCTCCTCCTCCTCCTCCTCTTCCTCCTCCTCCTGCTGCTGGCTTCTATTATTGGCTTCTATGAAGACCCATAGGTTTTCAATGATGGGCTCATAAATTATGAACAAAAAGTAGTATGGACACACAGTTGCATTCAGAGCTTTTCCTAAAAGCATCAAATGGGGAAAATATGGCCAAAAAGGATAATTTCCAGAAACAAAGACAACCACCCAAGCTCACAAATCTGTTATGTGAACCGAATTGACATTTAAACCAGAGATGTGAAGTCCGAGAAATGGTTGGTTGCTCCAAATGATCTTCTACTGCAGGGGTCTTCAAACTTGGTCCTTTTATGACTTGCAGACTTCAACTCCACAAGTCATAAAAGGGCAAGTTTGAAGACCTCTAATCTACACTAATCCATCCACCTCTTGGCCTAACCTTCTTAAGTCTAATGAATTTCTAACTTCAGCTCAACTGACAAGTGTGTCCCTCACCCCACCAAACAAGGACTGAAATTGTTTCACTTCCCACACAACCACCCATATATTCAAGCTCACGTATCTGTTATGTGAACCGAATTGACATTTAAACCAGAGATGTAAAGTCCAAGAAATGACTGGTTGGTCCAAATGACTGTCTACTGCAGGAGTCTTCAAACTTGGTCCTTTTATGACTTGCGGACTTCAACTCCACAAGTCCACAAGTCACAAAAGGGCAAGTCTGAAGACCTCTGATCTACACTAATCCATCCACCTCTTGGCCTAAACTTCTTAAGTCTAATGAATTTCTAACTTCAGCTCAACTGACAAGTGTGTCCCTCACCCCACCAAACAAGGACTGAAATTGTTTCACTTCCCACACAAGTGCCCATTTTGAGTCATCTCGGCCCAGGAGTCCCTCTTGAAATCTTCTGTCCCACAAGCCCAATCCAATAACATAGCTTGCCGCTTCGACATGGAAACAAAATTTCACCACTCCATGCCTCAAGTCTTTATGAAGACGTTAGACGCAAGAGACTTCCTCCTCCGATTTTTCTTCATAAATCTGCTTTTCAACACAAGCCAGAAGGAAGGATTTGTTTTCCACCCATGCCGGAAAAGTAGGATCGGATCATCTCCGCTGATTTATTAGTCCAACAATCAAGCAGCTCCTTCTTTCCTTGTATCTGGGAATTGCATTTTAATTAAACAATTTATCCATTACGTTTTCTTATTTGCTTTGCCGAAGGAGGCAGATGTAATTTGAGCTGATATCTCGGGCTTTGCCAAGTGGACACCACAGGAGACAAATGTACATCAATTATGTGATTAGTTACATTAATAGGATATTTTAGGGGTCTGGGTATAGAAATAAGAGGGTAGCGTGCCACATTTTCAAGCCGTTGATGGTGAATATTGAACCCCTGATATTAGACACTTAGTAATAATAATATATAAAGTAGGAAGGGACCTTGGAGGTCATGTAGTCCAACCCCCTGCTCAGGCAGGAAACCCTATATCATTTCAGACAAATGGCTGTCCAGTCTCTTCTTAAAAACTTCCAGTGTTGGAGCATTCACCGCTTCTGGAGACAGGTTGTTCCCCTGGTTAATTGTTCTAACTGTCAGAAAATTTCTCCTTAGTTCTAGGTTGCTTCTGTCCTTGATTAATTTCAATCCGTTGCTTCTTATCCTGCCTTCAGATGCTTTGGAGAATAGCTTGACTGGCTCTTCTTTGTGGCAGCCCCTGAGATATTGGAACATTGCTATCATGTCCCCCCTCATCCTTCTCTTCATTAAACTAGACATGCCCAATTCCAGAAACCGTTCCTTATATGTTTTAGCCTCCAGTCCCCTAATCATCTTTGTTACTCTTCTCTGCACTCTTTCCAGAGTCTCAATATCTTTTTTACATCGTGGTGACCAAAACTGGATGCAATATTCCAAGTGTGGCCTTAGCAAGACATTGTAAAGTGGTATTAACGCTTCATGTGATCTTGATTCTATCTTTATTCATTTATGGAATAAAAAGGCGGCTTCAGGAAAAAAAAACAAGTAGCTAAAGTCAAGAAGAAACGTTTTTGAACAAGACAGTTTCTAAGTCAATTTTGCTCCACTTTATGACCTTAATTGCTGCCATTGTTAAGTGAATCGCTCCACTTGTTTAATGAGTAACACGGTTGTTAAGTGAATCCAGCCTCCCCCTTGACTTGGTTTGTCAGAAGGTCGTATTGAAGGAAAAGTCTTCATCATGGTTCAGTCCAAGCCGGGGATAAACAACATGGCAACTGCTTTAGAAAGAAGGTTGCAGTTTATTGAAGAGGAGAGCCAGACAGGAAGATGGTTCTAGAAGAAAAGAGAGAAGGCACATGTAGGGAGTGGGTTTTTATACCTTCTTGGGCTTTTGTGTTTGTTCCTGTGGCATGAACTTTGACCTGAGTCTGAGTGTGCCTTTCTGGTATTCTGATGGTGATGCGTTAATCCTATTATGTCCCAAAGGTCATATCCTGCTTCCCTGTGGCTGTGGCTGATGACGCTTAGATTTTTGGTGTGAGGGGTTGTTTATTCTAGGGATCTTTCTTTCTAATCCCAGTTTCCCGGCTCCAGTCTTTCTGACAAGATTATCACATCTGCATTTCTGCAGACTTGGTTTCTGTTTGGGACAGAGAGTCTTGGGGGGGTGGTGGTTTCTGCCTTTAAGATTCTTTGCATAAATATATTCTGCCTTTTTAATATTTCCCAAAATATTTCTTTCTCTGGGGGAGGGGGCTGACTTCCCACAGTCGCAAAAGGGGATCACGTGACCCCGAGACACTGCAGCCATCATAAATATGAACCAAATGCCAAATGTCTGAATTTGGATCATGTGACCATGGGGGTGGGTGCTGAAATGGTCCTAAGTTTGAAAAATGGTCATGAGTCGTTCTTTTCAGTCCCATTGTAACTTTGAACGGTCTCTAAACAAAAGATTGTAAGTCAAGGACTGCTTGTAAAGGCTCCAGAGAAGGGCCACCCACCTTTCCAGAACAGGTGAGTAAAAGTAAAAGATTTATACAACTGGTGTTATGGTTTCAGCTAATGAAACATTTCAAAGAACTTCCAGGCATTTATTTTCCTAAAAGTCTTTTATTGTTACAAAATGTCGGCACAGGCACAACGGAGGGATGCTAGGATCTAAGTTCTCTTCCTCTGAGCAGTTAAATTATCAGCATGTTCCCTCCCTAAATTAGCCGTCATATCTCACACTATCCAATTAGTGTGAAGGTCAAATGTTTTCTTCCTCTTTCTTTCCCGGGCTTTACCCCCATCCCCCTTCTGCTCTGTATTAACCCCATAAATACCAGACAGTTCGGCATATTGTCAAAAGCAAGAATATACAATATTTGCAGCATTGACATCTGGGAGGAAAAACCAGGGCATATGTTTGCCCTAATAATACTTCCTTGTTTGGATGCAATAATTTCCATAGCTATATTTTCTTGATGACCTTTCTGCCTTTGGTCCTTCTGCCGTTGAGTTTCTGGTTGATTTTTCCTTTAATCAGTTGAGAAAATTTAATTAGTGCGATGCTGACTTGAGGGCTGCTTGTAATATGATATGTAAGCAAGAGATACTAAATATCCATCAGCTTCTTTTGCTAATTTTGCTGCAATTTAATAAAAGCTGGCCCTTTTCTCCAAAAGGCGCTTACAGTGTGGAAAAACCTATTGGATTTGAATTATTTCAAATTAGACTGAGCTTAATAAGTGCTGAAAGGGGAAATTGTTGATTCATTTAATATACATCCTTTAGTGAGGAAGCCATAATATTAATTAAGAATTCAGGTGGAGTGTACTATCTGGGCTACGTGGCTTTTAAACAGATGCAGGACAATAGGAAGCATCTACAGCATGGTGTGTTTTTGTGTGTCTGAAAAAAATCAAAATTTAAAGGTATGGGGCTTTGATCATACAATCACACTCGCTTTCTTGACTGTGGAGTCCTTGGTGGCCTCTGACCAAACTCAAGGAAAATAAATTTCGTCCTAGTACATCAGATGAAAGGTTAATATAATGAATCAAGTTGAAGGAACTTAGTAAACTGATACACGTGGCATTGTTAGCCCTATTCTATTCTATTCTATTCTATTCTATTCTATTCTATTCTATTCTATTCTATTCTATTCTATTCTATTATTATTCTATTCTATTCTATTCTATTCTATTCTATTCTATTCTATTCTATTCTATTCTATTCTATTCTATTCTATTCCATTATTATTCTATTCTATTCTATTCTATTCTATTCTATTCTATTCTATTCTATTCTATTCTATTCTATTCTATTCTATTCTATTCTATTATTCTATTCCATTCCATTATTATTCTATTCTATTCTATTCTATTCTATTCTATTCTATTCTATTCTATTCTACTCTAGTGTATTCATCATTGGAGGTTTTTAAGAAGAGATTGGACAGCCACTTGTCTGAAATGGTATAGGGTTTCCTGCCTGAGCTTGGGGTTGGACTAGATGACCTCCAAAGTCCCTTCCAACCCTGTCATTCTATTCTATTCTATTCTATTCTATTCTATTCTATTCTATTCTATTCTATTCTATTCTACTCTACTCTACTCTACTCTACTCTACTCTACTCTACTCTACTCTACTCTACTCTACTCTATTCTATTCTATTCTATTCTATTCTATTCTATTCTATTCTATTCTATTCTATTCACTGGAGGCTTTTAAGAAAGAGACTGGACAGCCACTTGTCCAAAATGGTGTAGGGTCTACTGCTTGACCAGAGGGCTGGACTAGAAGACCTCCAAGATCCTTTCCAAATCTGTTATTCTGTAAACTATAAACTTCTGTCTCTGTAGCCTACGGTTAGAAAAGTCATGATGGTGGCTGTAAGGATTTGATCAAAGCCCTGTCCTGTTTTATGTGCCTTGCATATGTAGTTTCCCATATACTGTATACCATATATTACGTAGCAAGGCAAACAGGCATTTACAGTGTGGCTTCTGAGAGAGCCTACATGGTTATAAATTCTGCAAAATGGTTGAGATATTAAAAAGAGGGGGACATTAGGAAGCCCTACCTACATTTTTGAGCAGCTTCTTTAATTTTGTTCCCTTTGGTTTTCCTTGTTTTCTTTTTTTAATATGCATGAACAACCAGAGAAAAAGAATACACTGGAGACCTTAATATTGTATTAAGCACGAAGCTTAAGATAGAAACCTTTCATTATATAACCGAATAATTTAATGCACTGGGCAGCTGTTTATCCATGCTACACTTAGCCCTAGAATGTACAATTAAAGCCAACTTAGGGTTATTAACATTTTGCAAACCACAGTTCATATGGATATAATTTCCCCCCGTTTCCACTGTACCCGAAAAATGAAATGCATTACTTGCATCTTATAATGCAATAAAACATTTTCCTTCCAAAATAACACCAATTTCTTAATAGAATAACAGAATTGAAAAGGACCGTGGAGGTCTTCTAGTCCAACCCCCTGCTCAAGCAGGAGAACCTATATCATTGCAGACAAGTGGCTCTTCTTGAAAACCTCCAGTGATGGAGCACCCACAACTTCTGAAGGCAACTTCTGTTCTACTGGTTAATTGTCCTCAGAGTTAGGAAGTTTCTCCTTATTGATTAATTGTTTTCACTGTCAGGAAATTTCTTCTTATTTCTAGATTGCTTCTCTCTTTGGTTAGTTTCCATCCATTGTTTTTTTGGTCCTGCCTTCAGGGGCTTTGGAGAACAACTTTCCATTCCATTCCATTCCATTTTCCTTCCATTCCATTTCCCTTCCTTTCCCTTCCCTTCCCTTCCCTTCCCTTCCCTTCCCTTCCCTTCCCTTCCCTTCCCTTCCCTTTCCTTCCCTTCCCTTCCCTTCCACTCCACTCCACTCCACTCTACTCTACTCTACTCTACTCTACTCTACTCTACTCTACTCTACTCTACTCTACTCTACTCTACTCTACTCTACTCCGTTCCATTCCATTCCGTTCCATTCCATTCCATTCCATTCCATTCCATTCCATTCCATTCTATTCTATTCTATTCTATTCTATTCTATTCTATTCTATTCTATTCTACTCTATTCTATTCTATTCTATTATGCCTTGTATGGCATCAGGACTCCTGCTTTGGGCAGAGGGCTGGACTAGAAGACCTCCAAGGCCTCTTCCAGCTCTGTTCTATTCTATCTCTTTCAACTTTACCATTGTCCAAGGCAATGCAAGATTTTGTTTTACTTTTGTTTGACAACCCGCAGTCCTTACATTCTATGTTTTCATAGAATCGGTGTAAAATGAGTGAGGAAGGTGTCTTAAGCCCCCCCCCCTCCAAAAAGATCAGAAATGCTTTGAGATATGTCATTTGCTGGAAGGGCAAAGCTGTGCAGTCAAGTCGCCATCTGTTACAGGAAGCCAAAGACTTGTATGCTGTCACCTATTTCAGGTGTAAATAATGCTGGAATATCTCTCCACAACCCAGACTTGGAGGTGTTCTGACCTCTTCAAGACTCCAGGCTGGAATTACAGCTGTTTCTGTGGAAATTGACATGAATTTTGGAGCGTGTCATTGGGTGTCACTTGAAGATTGTGAACAAAGATAGCCTAGAGCAGGAGTGTCCAACTTTAACAACTTAATAGAATAGAATAGAATAGAATAGAATAGAATAGATATTGGAATGGAATGGAATGGAATGGAATAGAATAGAATAGAACAGAATAGAATAGATATTGTATTGGAATGGAATAGAATAGAATAGAATAGAATAGATATTGGAATGGAATGGAATGGAATAGAATAGAATAGAATAGAATAATAATGGAATGGAATGGAAGGGAATGGAATAGAATAGAATAGAATAGAATAGAATAGAATAGAATAGAATAGAATAGATATTGGAATGGAATGGAATAGAATAGAATAGAACAGAACAGAATAGAATAGATATTGGATTGGAATGGAATAGAATAAGAATAAGAATAAGAATAGAATAGAATAGAATAGAATAGAATAGAATAGAATAGATATTGGAATGGAATGGAATAGAATAGAATAGAATAGAGCTGGAAGGGATCTTGGAGGTCTTCTAGTCCAGCCCCTGCTCAAGCAGGAGAACCTATACCATCTCAGACAAGTGACTGTCCAGCCTCTTCTTAAAAATCTCCAGTGATGGAGTGCCCACTATTTCTGAAGGCAAAGCTGTTTCACTGGTTAATTGTCCTCATTGTTAGGAAGTTTCTCCTTAATTCCAGGTTGCTTCTCTCTTTGATCAGTTTCCAACCATTGGTTCTTGTCTTTCCATCTGGTGCTCTGGTGAACAGCCTGACCCCCTCTTCTTTGTGGCAGCCCCTCAAATACTGGAATACGAGCCGAGGTGGCGCAGCAGTTAGAGTGCGGTACTGCAGGCCACTTTAGCTGACTGTGTTCAGCAGGTCAGCGGTTCAAATCTCACCAGCTCAAGGTTGACTCAGCCTTCCATCCTTCCGGGGTAGGTAAAATGAGGACCCAGATTGTTGGGGGCAATGTAAATATATATATACATTGCTTACTGGTGTACACCGCTTAGATAGTGCTTGCACTTAAAGCGGTATATAAGTCTCATAAATAAATAAAATAAATACTGCTATCATGTCACCTCTATTTCTTCTTTTCTTTAGACTGGCCAAACCCAAGTCCTGCAGCTGTTCTTCGTATGTTTTGGTCTCCAGGCCTTGGATCATCTTAGTTGCTCTTCTCTGAATTTTTTTTCCCAAACTCTCAACATCTTTTTCGTGACTATGGTGACCAAAATTGGCTGCAGTATTCCAGGTGTGGTCTTACTAGGGCTTTATAAAGAGGCACCAATACTTCGTGTGATGTTGATTCTATGCGTCTATTTCTACAACCCAGGATTGTATGAGAATTTTTGGTTGCTGCCAAAATGCGTGGACTTGAGATGTGTGGATTTCAATTCCCAGAATTCCTCAGCCAAGTGACTTCTGGGAATTGAAGTCCTCACCTCTTAATGTTGCCAAGGTCGAGAAACACTGCTCTAAAGTGTTACCTTCCTCCTTGAAATGAAACAGGTACCAAAATGCAAAGACGGAATTCCTTTGTTGAGTAATTGAATGCCAATTCCCCTCTTGGTGGCACCGTTGGTGCAGAAATGACTCACCCTTATTCCCGTTTCTTTTCAGAAAAGAGTTGAGGGTGAGGGTTTATTACGATGTTTGCTTTTGTTTTTAAATTAGATACCAAATAGATACTAGGTTTTTGAGCACAAAAAGACCATGTTTAAGCCTGATGTCACAATTTAAAGGATGAACTTTGGAGTAACTGCAGTTTATAGGCTAATTTATTTTGGGCGCCTTCTTTCAGTAACATATTTATGGATCTGCTAGTTCCCAACCTCTAAAATTTGGATTCAGAGGTTGATAAAGAGAGGGGGGGGGGCGGAAATGGACAAAAAATAAAGCCTTTATTTTTCTTTTCTCAATATATCTAGGACGTGAAGGGGAAACACCTCCCTCCTCCCAACAGAAATGGTTCAGAAATGTGAATTCACTTGATTTTGATGAGCTGTGTAATGCACTTCCCAATAATCAATCCAAGGTCCCCAGGCCACCGTTTAATTGTTCAGCAACAACTACATGGGCAGTTACTGACTGTGGCTTCAGAGCTTTTTGTTTCGGACAAGCAAGGTAAATGAAAAGATTGATTAAGACTGTTGAAGGAAAAGTCTTCATCATGGTTCAGTCCAAGCCGGGAATAAACAACATGGTGACTGTTTTAGAAAGAAGGTTGCAGTTTATCGAAGAGGAGAGCCAGACAGGAAGATGGCTCTGGAAGAAAAAGAGAGCGAGCACATGTAGAGAGTGGGTTTTTATACCTTCTGGAGCCTTTTGTTTGGAGTTGTTCTTGTGGCATGAACTTTGACCTGAGTCTGAGTGTGCCCTTTGGTATCTGTGGGTTAATCCTATTACGTCCTGTCTTAGAGTTTGGGTGGGGCATGTAGATTTTAGGTGTCTCTGTCTTCCTAAGCTTCTAGCTGGAGAGCTCCAACCTTCCTGAATGGATTATTACATCTGCATTTCTACAGAGCTGGTTTTTGCTTGGGGAGGGAGACTTGGGGCTATTAAGAAAACTGGGCATGCTTTTCTACCTCTTTAAGATCCTTTGAGGAAATATATTTTTCTGCCCTTTTAATATTTCCTTCTCTGGGGGGCTGATTTCCCACAAGACTTTTTTGTTTCCAGGAGTGCTAAGAGCCAACCGGCTTTCCCAACTTCTTGGTTAAAGTTTGGTCTACAGAGAAGAAAAGGTGAATTTTTTCAAGGCAGACACAACTAACAAAGCCGCTGCGTGAAGCTCTTTTCGAAGAACCAAAGCACCCTATTTGTTCTCTGCTGTTCCAGGAGACTTTGGTTCCAGGAAAATGATTTTAATTAGGAGGTCCTTGGTGCTCTCTTTGCTTAGCTGCTCTCTTGCAGACCTTTCATTACCCAACTAGGTAATGCGGGAAGTCAGTCCCCCCCCCCAGAGAAGGAAATATTAAAAGGGCACAAAACAATAATTCTTACTTTAAGATTCAGAGGTTTATTTTGCTAACCATTTGGAACATAACAAGCATAATAACACAACACCACTTACATTAGTAACCTATTGCAATGAGGACCATATGGCATAGCAGATTCCAAAGGACAGCTATAGGCCAATGGCAAATCAATCAGGTCCAGTCTCAACCTTTTATACCCTTTCTCATTCTAAGACTGTAGTCAGATGGTCCGCTGACATTTGCTGACTTTCTACTAACTTCCTACTGACCTCCAGCTGAACATAACTTTCCACATATACCCGTGTACAGTGATGGCGAAACGTTTAGAGACCGAGTGCCCAAACTGCAACCCAAAACCTATTTATGCATCATCGGGTGCTGGGTGGGTGTGGCCCATTGGGTGGGTGTGGCCCATTGGGTGGGCGAGGCTGCAGTGGTAACAGCAGACTGGGTGGGACTAAAAAGTTCAATCAATCAATTCCCACTTTGCAAGATCTTTTTTTTTCCCGCAAGAAGTTGAAATTGACTGATTGATTGAACCTTTTTTTTTTTTGCACACAGCGGCGGAGGCCTAAAGCGAAAAGGTTTTATAAAACCCAGCTGAAGGCCTAGGACTGGGGTGATGGCGCACGTGCCCACAGAGAGGGCTCTGAGTGCCGCCTCTGGCACCCGTGCCATAGGTTCGCCACCACTGCCCATGTACATTGGAACCTGCATCCATCAGCCACTTTTAGTTCCTCTTTTCCCACGGTTACAATACTCATGTTCCAAATATACACAGAACTACCTTCTTTGCAATTTCATATTGCACAAAGCTCACCAGATTACAAATAATACGTCCATATTGTGAAACAATACAGAGTTTGAGTTAAAGCTTTGTTTTAAATCACCGCTGTGGGGTCTATCTGAGGATTGCTCCAGCCTCATTGTCATGGTTCCGACTAATGAAACACTTCAAAGAACTTCCAGGCATGTTTATCCTAAAGTCTTCATTAACAGTGTAACAAATCGACGGCACATCGTGGAGGTTTATGCCAGAATCTGAATTTCTCTTGCTTGCGGCTAACTTCTCTTTCTAAACCCCTCCCTTATTTTGCAGTCATAAGTCACATCTTCCAATTAGCCCGGAGGGCAAAGATTCTCTTCCGTTCCCGCCCACAGTCCTATCTTTCTCCTCCCCCCCCACCATCATCTGAATTAACTCTAAAAATACCAGGCAGTTCTGTATATTTTGTCAAAGCAAGAATATTCAATATTAGCAGCGTTGACACTCATATTGTTATATGAGGCTATATTTTCATCTCCCATAGATATTACCAGGAAGTCAGTCAACAGGCTTTCATGGCTAAGGTGGATCTAGAACTCACCATCTCCTCATGATTGGGCCAAAGGCACCCAGCTAGCTTTCATGTCTAAGGCAGAACTAGAACTCACAGTCTCTTGGTGATTGGGCCAAAGTCAACCAATCGGATCTCATGGCTAAGGAGAGGCTACAACCTTGGCTCTTTTATGACTCGTGGACTTCAACTCCCAGAATTCCTGAGCCAGCATGGCTCAGCTTGGAAACCTCTCTCTTCCCCTCAGCATGGCTGGCTCAGGAATTCTGGGAGTTGAAGTCCACAAGTCATAAAAGAGCCAAGGTTGCCTACCTCTAGCCTAGGTCTAGGCCGCTTTATGACTCATGGACTTCAACTCCCAGAATTCCTGAGCCAGCATGGCTCAGCTTGGAAACCTCTCCCTTTCCCCTCAGCATGGCTGGCTCAGGAATTCTGGGAGTTGAAGTCCATAAAAGAGCCAAGGTTACCTACCTCTGGCCTAGGCCCAAGCTGCTTTATGACTTGTGGACTTCAACTCCCAGAATTCCTGAGCCAGCATGGTTCAGCTTGGAAACCTCTCTCTTCCCCTCAGCATGGCTGGCTCAGGAATTCTGGGAGTTGAAGTCCACAAGTCATAAAAGAGCCAAGGTTGCCTACCCCTGATCTAGGTCGGTCGGTTGGTCTGTCAATCATCTAGATCAGGGGTAGGCAAACTTGGCCCTTTTGTGACTTGTGGACTTCAATTCCCAGAATTCCTGAGCCAACATGGGGGAACTATGGCCCCTTCATGACTTGTGGACTTCAACTCCCAGAATTCCTGAGCCAACATGGGTCAGCTTGGAAACCTCTCCCTTCCCCTCAGCATGGCTGGCTCAGGAATTCTGGGAGTTGAAGTCCACAAGTCATAAAAGAGCCAAGGTTGCCTACCCCTGAACTAGAACTCATGGTCTCCTGATGTATCTGATGAACTCTGGTCTGGATGCACCCCTGGTCCATCTAGTGAAAAGAAAGGCTGACATGATAGCAGTCTTCTAGTACTTGAAGGGCTACCATAAGGATGAGGGAGTTAACTTATTTACCAAATCAGCTATAGGTAAGACAAGAATCAATGGATAAAAACTAACCAAAGAGAGAAATAAAGAGGATATTTCCTGAAGTGAGAACAATTAACCAGTGGAACAGAAGTTGCCTCCAGAAGTTGTGGGTGCTCCATCACTGGAGGCTTTTAAGAAGAGACTGAGCAGCCATTGATCAGAAATGGGTCTCCTGCAAAACAGGGGTTTGCATTAGATGACCTTCAAGGTCCCTTTCAACTCCATTACCGCTACTGATGCTTGGCCCAAAGTCACCCAGCTGCCTTTTGTGGCTAAGGCGAGACTAGAACTCACAGTCTCTTGGTGCTTGGCCCAAAGTCACTCAGCTGACTTTCATGGCTAAGGTGAGACTAGAACTCACAGTCTCCCTTTTCTAGCATGGCATCTTAACTACTAGAAAAAACTGGCCCTCCTGCCATGGATTTGTTGGCCGTGAAAAACCCAGTTATAATAATAATAGTAATAATAATAATAATAATAATAATGATAATAATAACAACAACAACAACAACAACAACAATAAAATAAAGTTGGAGGGGACCTTGGAGGTCATCTAGTCCAACTCCCTGCTGAGGCAGGAAACCCTATACCATTTCAGACAAATGGCTGTCCAGTCTCTTCTTAAAAACTTCCAGTGTTGGAGCATTCACCACCTCTGGAGGCAGGTTGTTCCACTGGTTAATTGTTCTCACTGTCAGGAAGTTTCTTCTTAGTTCCAGGTTGCTTCTCTCCTTGATTAGTTTCCATCCGTTGCTTCTTGTCCTGCCTTCAGGTGCTTTGGAGCATAGCTTGACTCCCTCTTATTTGGGGCAGCCCCTGAGATACTGGAAGACTGCTATCCTGTCCCCCCTCGTCCTTCTCTTCGTTAAACTAGACATGCCCAATTCCAGCAACCGTTCCTTATATGTTTTAGCCTCCAGTCCCCTGATCAGCTTTGTTGCTCTTCTCTGCACTCTTCCTAGAGTCTCAACCTTTTTTCATATCCTTTTACATCCTAGAATAGATAGATCATCCAACTCACAAGATGTTTATTGCCAATATGATTAGAGCAGAGCACACGTCTGCCTGCAAAGCAGCAATTGTAAGGCTGCGAATGCTGGGCCAAGCAGAAGGACGATGGCAGCAAAAAGCTTGTGGCACTTCCCTAGCCATTATCCAAATGTGGTTTGTTAGTTCACTTCCCATGTTGGCTGGTACCCAGCCATTAAAGCTTTGGTACATGGGTGTTAGGCAACTAGTTCCATGCTGAAGCATCTATACACAACAGAAGCTTCTGGAAATAGGTGATAGTATCCACCAGTCAACTCATTTCCAGTTGGCAGTTACTTTATTGCCTTTGATGTATAAATCCAATGATTATCACACTCCAGAAGCAGTTTTCATAGTATTTCTAAGGCAGGAGAGCACAAGCAAAGTAACCAGGGATAAATAGCAATAATTGGCAATAAGCATCCTTTAGATCAGAGCTCCCCAAACGTTCCAGCTTGGTGTCCCAGAAGGAAAGGGAGGAACAGGGAAATGTGCATGTTCACAGCCCGCGTGCGCATGCACAAATGGGCGAGCACACCGGTGGCACTATCATGTGCATGCATACAAAAGCGGGCTGGGTGCCCCAGTAGTAGCATGCTGGAGCCCACACACATGCGCAAATGGGCCGCTGGCTTGGCCAGTCTAAAGAAAAGAAGAAACAGGGGTGACATGATAGCAGCATTCCAGTATTTGAGGGGCTGCCAGAAAGAAAAGGGGGTCAACTTATTTTCCAGAGCACCAGACGTCAGGACAAGAAACAATGGATGGAAACTAATCAAGGAGAGAAGCAACCTGCAATGAAGGAGAAACTTCCTAACCGTGAGGGCAATTAATCAGTGGAATAAAAGTTGCCTCTAGAAGTTGTGGGTGCTCCATCACTGGAGGTTTTTAAGAAGAGACGGCACAGTCATTTGTCTGGAATGGTATAAGGCACGGGTGTCAAACTCAATTGCATCCTGTGACGTATCATGACATATCACAATGTTTTTTGCCTTTGTGGAGCCAGGTGGGCATGGCCTGCCCGTGACGCATCCGGCCCGTGGACCACCAGTTTGACACCTCCGGTATAGGTTCTCCTGCTTGAGCAGGGGTAGGACTAGAAGACCTCCAAGGTCCCTTTCAGCTCTATTCTGATTGATTGAGCACTAGGCATAACGTCACCGTATTTGCCGACATGATCCCCACTGCAGCATATGAATTGCCAGCAGGGACAGTAAAATTTAGGCTGCTATAATTTTCTGCTGACTTGGTGGATAAATATTTCTTTAACTCATTGTCAAAGAAACATGCTACGTTTCCCAAAGCACCGGGCTTTCCTGTATGGGAAGCAAAGTCGACATGAAGTTAAATGCAGGATTTTGTTCTTTTTCAAAGGCTCTAATGTTTGTGAATTTAAATTACTCTTTCCTCCCTAGTTCCAGTTGAAAAAAGAAGCAGCTCTTTTCATCTCAGCTGCTAGAAAGAAAACAGTAAAGAGAAGGAGCTAACAGAAAAAGCAGTAAGGGAAAAAAACCCCTGCTAATGTAATTTCAGGCAAGTTCAGAGTCATATTGCAGACAAAAGAATTTCTAAAGCAGCAAATAAAAGTCTATTACATCAAGCTGATTTCCAGAGTTAGTTTTTTTTTTCTGTGATCACCCAATGTTGATTAGAGAGGAAGCAAATTAAAGAGGATGTACATCCATATTTATGGATTTATTTATTTAAAAAGAAGAGCTTCTTAAAGAAATACGGTAGTCGTGTGAAGTTCTGACTATCCTGGCAGGTAGGTCAATATGAAAGAAAGGAGAAACTCAAGCTGTTTCTTTTTTTAAAAAAATATTCATTTAAAAGAATTGTATGAATGCTCATCTTAGATGACAAGTGGACTTCAATTCCCAGAATTCCCTAGCCTGCATGTTTTAAGACCTGTAGACTTCCAGAATTCCCCAACCAACATGCTTTAAGACTTGTGGACTTCAATTCCCAGAATTCCTCAGCCAGCCTGCTGAGTTAAAGTCCACAGATGATGATGATGATGATGATGATAATAATAATAATATTAATAATATTAATAATAATAATAATAGTAATAATAATGTTGGAAGGGACCTTGGAGGTCATCTAGTCCAACCCCCTGCTGAGGCAGGAAACCCCATACCATTTCAGACAAATGGCTGTCCAGTCTCTTCTTAAAAACTTCCATGTTGGAGAATTCACAGCTTCTGGAGGCAGGTTGTTCCACTGGTTAATTGTTCTCACTGTCAGGAAGTTTCTCCTCAGTTCTAGGTTGCTTCTCTCCTTAATTAGTTTCCATCCCATTGCTTCTTGTCCTGCCCTCAGGCGCTTTGGAGAACATCTTGAATCCCTCTTCTTTGGGGCAGCCTGTGAGATATTGGAACGCTGCTATCATGTCCCCCCTCATCCTTCTCTTCATTAAACTGGACATACCCAATTCCAGCAACCGTTCCTTTTAGCCTCCAGACCCCTAATCATCTTTGTTGCTCTTCTCTGTACTCTTTCTAGAGTCTCAACATCTTTTTTACATCGTGGTGACCAAAACTGGATGCAGTACTCCAAGTGTGGCCTTACCAAGGCATTGTAAAGTGGTATTAACACTTCACGTGATCTTGATTCTATCCCTCTGTTAATGCAGCCAAGCACTGTGTTGGCCTTTTTGACAGCTGCAGCACACTGCTGGCTCATATTTAAGGGATTGTCCACTAGGACTCTGAGATCCCTCTCACAGTTTCTACTATTGAGCAAGGTAACCCCTATACTATATCTGTACATTTGTTTTTTCTTGCCTAAATGTAGAGCCTTACTTTTTTCACCATTGAATTTCATATCTTAAAGTGTCCCACACTACATTACAGCATCCAAGTTAAAAGTTGAGTTGTAGCCATTTTCAGGAGATGCTCTCTGTTGATTTCAATGAAGCTTAATCTAGCTTGCTAGAAGCTGCCTAGGTCATAGTGTTTCTCAACCTTGACAATTTTAAGGCATGTGGACTTCAACTCCCAGAGTTGAAGTCCACATCCTTAAAATTGTCAAGGTTGAGAAACACTGGCTATGAAGTTCACAAATGGTGATCACATGACTGGGATGTTACAACCATTGTATATACGTGTTGATTGCCAAGAGCTCAAATTTTGATCACTTGTGGGGATGTAGGAAGTCAGCAAACCCCCCCCCCCAAAAGAGGCTTTTCTAGGATCAAATCATTTACTTCTCTCCACTTCCAGGAAAATAGCCTCAAGCAAAAGCCTGACATCTTTAGGAATGGAGATTTTGTAATCCATTCAGAAGGCCTTGGCCACCCTATTCATACACAAAACGCCTTCAGCCACAGTTCCTACAAAAAGCTGGGGCTGATGGGCTTAGAAAAACAAAGACTCCTAAAATCTACATTCCCCACCCAGCTCCAAGGACAGGACAGGACTTCCCAGCCACAATGGGAGTCAGACAACAATAATTAGAATACCGAAAGAGCACACTAAGGGACAAGTCAAAGTACATTTCACAATGAACAGGCATTACAATACAAAGCGCCAAAGAACTCATCTCGACTCCATTTTGTCAGCTGTCCCAGAACCACATGTTGTTGCTGGTTCTGCTCATCAATAAACAGAAACTTTCTTTCCTAAGCAGCCTGCCTCCATTTTATTGTTCAGTTTCTTTCTCCCGGCTTGGAACTGGACTTGATTTTTCTTTCAACGCTACGATGGTTGTAAGGTTGAGGGCCGGCTATAACTAGCATTCTTTTAGTGTCATTGTAACTTCACAAATAGTTACAGGTCGTCCTCAACCTAGGACCACAACTGAGCCCAAAATTTCTGTTGTTAAGTGAGAGAGTTATTAAGGGAGGTTTTCCATGTTTTATGATCTTTCTGGCCACAGTTGTTAAGTGAATCAGTGTAGTTGTTGAGTTATAACATGGTTGTTAAGTGAATCTGGCCCCGGCACAGTGTGACCCCGGCACACTGCGTCATAAATATGAGCCATTTGCCAAGCGGCGGAATTTTGATCACGTGATCATGGGGAATGGCTGCAACGGTCGCAAGTGTGAAAAGCGGTCATAAGCCACTTTTTTCAGCGCCATTGTAACTTCAAATGGTCACTAAATGAATGCCTTTAAGTTGAGGACTATCTGTCCTAAACAAATGGTCATAAGTAGCCTGTTTGAACATCTCCATGCTTTATTAAGGGTCAAGTCAGCAGGACTACATCAATAACCCACAGAAAAAAATAATAATTTCCTAGCTGGATTTTGTTTGAACTCTGGCAGCTCCAGAGTGAGAAATAGAAAGACCGTGAGATCTAATATTTTGAATTTTTATTTGAGCTCGTGTCATCCATAATGGGCAGTTGGCTTGAATTTTGCTATCATAAATCACTCCAAGCCTGTAATGGCCTTTCTTAGTAGGACTAAGCAAAAAAAAAAAAAGGAGCTATTTCCCCCCCTCCTTCAAATAGATATATATATATATATTTCCCTGGCCATCTGCTCTCTAAACCAATAGCACATCCTGGCTGGCATGCTGTATGTAGGTTAGGGAATCCCAGTTCAACTCCCCCATCTGGTCATTAGCTCCCTTAAAGTCGTAACGACAAACTGGGGAATTGTTTGCAACATGGAGCAGGGCATATTGGAATGTTCAAAACCATTCCAAAATCAAAATCAACTGAAGAATTAGTCCCGGTTTATAAAACCTTAGTGAGATCACGCCTGGAGCAATGCATCCACTTTTCAATGCACCCGCGTTACAAAAAAGACTTTGAGACCTTGGAAAAAGTGCAAAGAAGAAGCAAAAAGATGATTAAAGGCCTGCAGACAAACACATACGAAGAACAGTTGCAGGAATTGGATATAGCCAGTCTGGAGGAAAGAAGGACTAGGGGTGACATGATAGCAGCATTCCAGTATTTGAGGGGCTGCTACAAAGAAGGGGGGGGGGTCAACTTATTTTGCAGAGCATCTGAAGGCAAGACAAGAAGCAACAGATGGTAACTAATCAAGGAGAGAAGCAACACAGAATTAAGGAGAAACTTCCTGACAGCGAGAGCAATTAACCAGTGGAAGAGCTTGCCATCAGAAGTTGTGGGTGCTTTCATCATTGGAAGTTTTTAAGAAGAGACTGGACAGCCACTTGTCTGAGATGGTATAGGGTCTCCTGCTTGAGCAGAGGGTTGGACTAGAAGACCTCCAAGGTCCCTTCCAATTTTGCTCTTCTATTATTCCTTCCAACTCTGTTATCCCTGAGATATTGGAACACTGCTATTATGTATCTCCTTCTCTTCATTAAACTAGACATACCCAATTCCAGCAACTGTTCCTTATATGCTTTAGCCTCCAGTCCCCTGATCATCTTTGTTGCTCTTCTCTGTACTCTTTCTAGAGTCTCAACACCTTTTTTACATCGTGGTGACCAAAACTGGATGCAGTATTCCAAGTGTGGCCTTACCAAGGCATTGTAAAGTGGTATCAACACTTCACGTGATCTTGATTCTATCCCTCTCTTAATGCAGCTCAGCACTGTGTTGGCTTTTTTGGCAGCTGCAGCACACGGCTGACTCCTATTTAAGTGATTGTCTACTAGGCTTTGAACATCATCGGTGCTAGAAGGGAATGAGGTTTGCAGAAAGAGGAGGAAGAGGACTGTGGGGTCCTTGATGCTCTCTGAGCTGGGTTGTTTTCTTGCAGATGTTTCATGATCCAACCAGGGAACATCATCAGTTTTAGAAGGAAGTGGAGTTGGTGGAGAGGAGGAGGAGGAGGACGACGACCGTAGTAGATAGATGGTAGGTAGATGATACAAAGATAGGTAGGTAGGTAGGTAGATGTAGATAGATAAATAGATAGATAGATAGATAGATAGATAGATTGTAGATAGAAAGAAAGGTAGGTAGGTAGGTAGATAGATAGACAGACAGATAGATAGATAGAGTCCTGTAGCTACAGATGAATGGATGAATGAATGCATGGACGGATGGATAGATGGATAGATAGATAGATAGATAGATAGATAGATAGATAGATAGATAGATAGATTGTAGATAGAAAGAAAGGTAGGTAGGTAGGTAGATAGATAGATAGATAGATAGATAGATAGATAGATAGATAGATAGATAGAGTCCTGTAGCTACAGATGAATGGATGAATGAATGCATGATGGATGGATGGATGGATGGATAGATAGATAGATAGATAGAAAGGTAGGTAGGTAGGTAGGTAGATAGATAGATAGATAGATAGATAGATAGATAGATAAATAGATATAGTCCTGTAGCTACACAGATGGAGATGAATGAATGGATGGAGAGATAGATAGATAGATAGATAGATAGATAGATAGATAGATAGATAGATAGTAGATAAATGACAGAAAGATAGGTAGGTAGGTAGGTAGGTAGAATGATAGATAGATAGACAGACAGACAGATAGATAGATAGATAGATAGATAGATAGATAGATAGATAGATATAGTCCTGTAGCTACACAGATGAAGATGAATGAATGGATAGATAGATAGATAGATAGATAGATAGATAGATAGATAGATAGATAGATAGATAGATATCTACACAGATGAAGATGAATTAATGGATGAATGGATGGATGGATGGATAGATAAATAAATAGATAGATAGATAGATAGATAGATAGATATAGTCCTGTAGCTACACAGATGAATGGATGAATGAATGGATAGATAGATGATAGAAAGCTAGATAGGTAAGTAAGTAGGTAGATAGATAGATAGATAGATAGATAGATAGATAGATAGATAGACAGACAGATAGATAGATATAGATAGATGGTAGATAGATGATAGAAATATTGATAGGTAACTAGGTAGATAGATAGATAGATAGATAAATAGATAGATAGATAAATAGATAGATAGATAGATAGATAGATAGATAGATAGATAGATAGGCAGGCAGGCAGGCAGGCAGGCAGGCAGGCAGAGACAAAATTTCTCTCATGCCCTCACCTGGTCCCCCAGATGTCTGCAGCCGTCACCTATTTCATACAAATTTCCGTCTTCAGTCTTAAAAGTACTCTCCAGCCGTTGTATGATAACCGATTTATATCTTTAATCACCCGTGCTGTTCAAAAGTTGAAAATCACCTCCCCGCCCCCCCCCCCCGAGGTCCTCCACTTCCACTCATATCGAATAAATGGAGCAAGCAGGGCCGTGTTTCCACTGCGCGCCAAAGTCTTGACGATCCCAGATCTCAGGAAACACTTAAAAGACACGGATAAGAAAAAACGATCCGCCGTGAAGGAAACTCGAAGAGATCCACACCAGCCTCTGGAGAGGAAGGGAGCCATTTCTCTTCTGCCTTCTCCAGCCTCTTTTAATCAGAACACTTCATAACACCTCCGAATGAAATATTAACAGGGTTTCATTTTTCTCCACGTCTGGAGACCATTTATGAAGGCAAGCAGAAGAAGAAAACCCGTAAGAATTTCAGGAAGGGAACAATTTTCTTTTTTTTTGGCTGCTGCTGTTTTTCCTAAAGGAATTTTCCAGACCAAAAGCTCATTTCGCTACAAGAATGCAAGCGAAGCCAGGCCAGGGGGATGAAATAAGAGGAAATTGTCCAATGTTTTTCGGTCTTGAATTATGGATGATTCAGGGGCTGAATGCCGCTTCACATTTGCTTCACCTCTGTCAGCTGGAATTGCTGGCTTTCAGAACTAGAGGCCGGCGCTATTAAACATAAACTTCTTGTGTTCCTGTTTCATTTTTCCTGTGTACAAGCCAGCAATTGTCCGATCCCTTGGAACAGATATTCTTCGCTGATAAAAGAGAATATTTGTAGCCCAGGATTGAACGGGGGGCTCCTTCGTGCTCTGTGAGCTTGGTTGTTTCCTTGAGACGTTTCACCACCAAACTAGGTAACATCATCAGTGCTAATAAAGGAGATCCCTACTACTATTATTGAGGATATTACCTGATTGGGTAATGAAACATCTGCAAGAAAACAAGCAAGCTCAGAAAGCACCAAGGACCTTACAGTCCTCCTCCTCCTCCTCCTCCTCCTCCTCCTCCTCCTCCTCCTCCTCGTCCTCCTCCTCTATCACTGGAGTTTTTTAAAAAAGAGACTAGACATTCACCTGTCTGAGACTATTCTATTCTATTCTATTCTATTCTATTCTATTCTATTCTATTCTATTCTATTCTATTCTAATCTTCTGTTCTGTTCTGTTCCGTTCCACTCCACTCCACTCCATTCCATTCCACTGCTCTGCTCTGCTCTGTTCTACTCTAAACTACTCTACTCCACTCCACTCCACTCCACTCCACTCCACTCCATTCCATTCCATTCCATTCCATTCCATTCCATTCTATTCTATTCTATTCTATTCTATTCTATTCTATTCTATTCTATTCTATTCTAGTCCATTCCATTCCATTCCATTCCATTCCAGTCCAGTCCAGTCCAGTCCAGTCTAGTCCACTCCACTCCACTCCACTCCATTCTATTCTATTCTATTCTATTCTATTCTATTCTATTCTATTCTATTCTATTCTATTCTATTCTATTCTATTCTATTCTATTCTATTCCAGTCCAGTCCAGTCCAGTCTAGTGTAGTCCACTCCACTCCACTCCACTCCATTCCATTCCATTCTATTCTATTCTATTCTATTCTATTCTATTCTATTCTATTCTATTCTATTCTATTCTATTCTATTCTATTCTATTCTATTCTATTCTTCTGTTCTGTTTTGTTCTGTTCCACTCCACTCCACTCCATTCCATTCCACTGCTCTGCTCTGCTCTGTTCTACTCTACACTACTCTACTCTACTCCACTCCACTCCACTCCACTCCACTCCACTCCACTCCACTCCACTCCACTCCACTCCACTCCACTCCATTCCATTCCATTCCATTCCATTCCATTCTATTCTATTCTTCTGTTCTGTTCTGTTTTGTTCTGTTCCACTCCACTCCACTCCACTCCATTCCATTCCACTGCTCTGCTCTGTTCTACTCTACACTACTCCACTCCACTCCACTCCACTCCACTCCACTCCACTCCACTCCACTCCACTCCATTCCATTCCATTCCATTCCATTCCATTCCATTCCATTCCATTCCATTCCATTCTATTCTATTCTATTCTATTCTATTCTATTCTATTCTATTCTATTCTATTCTATTCTATTCTATTCTATCAAATGTTGCCTGGCTGGTGCAGTAGAAGACCTCTACGAAATTAACATACATTCTCGGCTACCTTCTTTGCTCTAAGAGGCCAGAGTTATTTGTAGCAGCTGCCAGCCCGTAGGCCAGAGACAGAAAGCAAAAAAAAAAAAAAAAAAGAAAGAAAAGGGGGGGGGGGATCTTTCTGCATATCATCATTTGGCTGACATTTCGCAAGTAACTAGGCAGAATGTCACTCAACTTTATCGTGTTTTACTGGAGGCGTTGGGGAAGTGGAGTAATTCCACCCGAACACGGTTCAGAAGCCTTTCATTCTCCAGCTGACAGCCTTTGTCAGTCAAAACTCACAACACATAATAAGAAAGTCTCCCTTTTGTGTTCTGTGTCAGTCTTATCTGTCTTGGTGGCAACCGGAATAAGGTCTTCATTGAGGTAGATCTTCTTATCAGTTAGGACAGGAAAAAAAACACCAATACCTTTTTGTTATTTCCTTCTGTTGTCATCCCCGAGAGAAGAATGCAGGTGGAAAGATGCTTTGTAGAAAATGTGAGAAAGGGATCTAGGAGATGATACGACTGTTTATCATCTTCCTGATCAGTTTCTCCTGGGCTCTGTTATAAAAAAAAATGGCCAGAGGGTTGATGTTATTATATATGTTGTGGGCAGCAAGGTTACCTTACGCACAAAAATGGAAGGGCACTGAGTCCCACAATGGATGAATGCAGTGGTGGGATTCAAATATGTGAACAACTGGTTCTCGGTGTGGATGCCGCTTCTGGAAGTCCGTTCTGGGCCTGGGCAACAAAAAAAGTAGCTACCGGTTCTGCCGAAGTGGTGCAAACTGGCTGAATCCCACCACAGGAAGGAAGGAAGGAAGGAAGGAAGGAAGGAAGGAAGGAAGGAAGAAAAGAAGGAAGGAAGGAAGAAAAGAAGGAAGGAAGGGAGGAAGGAATGAGTGGTGGGATTCAAATATGGAAACAACTGATTCTCTGTGTGGATGCTGCTTCTAGAAGTCCATTCTGGGCCTGGGCAACAAAAAATTAGCTACCAGTTCTGTCAAAGTGGGGCAAACCAAATGAATCCTACCACAAGAAGGAAGGAAGGAAGGAAGGAAGGAAGGAAGGAAGGAAGGAAGGAAGGAAGGAAGGAAGGGAGGGAGGGAGGGAAGGAAGGAAGGAAGGAAGGAAGGAAGGATGGAAGGGAGGGCGGGAGGGAGGAAGGAAGGAAAGAAGGAAAGAAGGAAGGAAGGAGTGGTGGGATTCAAATATGGGAACAACCGGTTCTCGGCATGGATGCTGCTTTCGGAAGTCCATTCTGGGCCTGGGCAACAAAAAATTAGCTACCGGTTCTGCCGAACTGGAATGGTATTAGTACCTCAGTTGGACATAAGAAAGGCTGAACGTAAAAGAATGGAGGCCTTTGAACTATGGTGCTGGAGAAGACTCTTGCGAGTCCCCTGAACTGCAAGGCGATCAAACCGGTCAGTCCTAGAGGAGATCAACCCTGACTGCTCTTTAGAAGGCCAGATCCTGAACTTAAAACTCAAGTACTTTGGCCACCTAATGAGAAGGAAGGACTCACTGGAGAAGAGCCTAATGCTGGGAAAGATGGAGGGCAAGAGAAGAAGGGGACGACAGAGAATGAGATGGCTGGATGGAGCCACTGAAGCAGGAGGTGTGAGCTTCAATGGACTCCAGAAGATGGTAGAGGACAGGAAGTCTTGGAGGAACGTTGTCTTTAGGGTCGCGATGGGTCAGAAATGACTTCGCAACTAACAACAACGACAATCAAAAATATGAAGGAAACTAAGAGACCAGAACTCATGCTCTCTAGCAACCAAGGATCAGATAAGCAGGGTTCAACACCAGACAACAATCAGGCAGAGAAAACAATATCCTGCTCAAGGAAGCACCAAGGAAGAAACCATATTCCCACCCACACTGGCAGGGCAAAGCTGCTGTAATGGGTAATGACATGTCTGCAAGGAAACAACCAAGCTCAGAGAGCATCAAGGACTCCATATAGCTCATAGGTTTCCAAGATATTTGGGTTGATCAATGGCTTCTTGAGGCAGGAGGTGCAATACTTTATTTGCTTATAAAATGTGTAGAGTGCCATATTGCCAGTGGCTCAGAGTGTTGAAAAGTTAAAAAAAAAAGATGTACAAAGAGATGTTGAGATGCTAGAAAAGCCACCAGAAATCATGGGCACTCAATCACTGGAGGTTTTTAAGAAGAGACTGGACAGTCACTTGTCTGAGATGGTATAGGTTCTCCTGCTTGAGCAGAGGGTTGGACTAGATGACCTCCAAGGTCTCTTCTAGCTCTATTCTATTCTGTTCTGTTCTGTTCTGTTCTACTCTACTCTACTCTACTCTACTTTATTCTATTCTATTCTATTCTATTCTATTCTATTCTATTCTATTCTATTCTACTCTACTCTACTCTACTCTACTCTACTCTACTCTACTCTACTCTATTCTATTCTATTCTATTCTATTCTATTCTTTCCATATTCTATTCTACTCTATTCTTTCCATATTCTGCTCTATTCTTTCCATATTCTATTCTGATCTATACTTTCCATATTCTATTCTATTCTATTCTATTCTATTCTATTCTATTCTATTCTATTCTATTCTATTCTATTCCATATTTTCTATTCCATTCCATTCCAGTCCAGTCCAGTCCAGTCTAGGCTAGGCTAGGCTAGTCTAGGCTAGGCTAGGCTAGTCTAGAAAGTGCAGAGAAGAGCAACAAAGATGATTGGGAGTCTAGAGGTTAAAATATATGAATGGTTTCAGGAACTGGGCATGTGTAGTCTAACAAAGGGAAGGATTAGTGTTCCAGTATTTGAGAGGTTGCCACAAAGAACAGGAGAAGCAGGACAAAAAGCAATGGATATATACATTGCTTACTGGTGTACACCGCTTAGAGAGTGTTTGCACTTAAAGCGGTATATAAGTCTCATAAATAAATAAATAAATAAATAAACTGATCAAGGCCATCCCAAAGGTGTTTTTTTCACAATGCAACTGTACTTTTTTGTTTTTCTTTGAAGACGTTTTGCTTCTCATCCAAGAAGCTTCTTCAGCTCTGACTGGGTGGTGGGGAAATGGAAGGATTCACACTCCTTGCAGACAGCTGGTCATTTGCCTTCTTTATTCATTTATTTGCATTCATTTGACTGGCTGTCTGCTAGGAGTATAAATCCTTCCCTTCCCCACCATCCAGTCAGAGCTGAAGAAGCTTCTTGGACGAGAACCAAAACGTCTTCAAAGAAAAACAAGAAAGTCCACTTGCCTCCTGAAAAAGCACTTTGGGATAACTATGACCCAGTTGACTAAGAATTTCCACAGACATCAGACTAATCAAGGAGAAGCAACCTAGAACTAAGGATAAAGTTTTTAATAGTTAGAACAAATCAATCAGTGGAATAACCTGATTCCAGAAGTTGTGATTGCTCTAACAGTGGAGGATTTTAGGAAGAGATTGGACAATTTCATTTGTCTGAAATGGTATAGGCCAGGGGTAGGCAACCTTGGCTCATTTATGACTCGTGGATGTCAACTCCCAGAATTCCTGAGCCAGCATGACTCAGCCTGGAAACCTCTCCCTTCCCCTCAGCATGGCTGGCTCAGGAATTCTGGGAGTTGAAGTCCACAAGTCATGAAGGGGCCATAGTTCCCCCATGCTGGCTCAGGAATTCTGGGAGTTGAAGTCCACAAGTCATAACAGAGCCAAGGTTGCCTATCCCTGGTATAGGGTTTCCTGCTTGAGCAGGAGGTTGGACAAAAGACCTCCAAGGTCACTTCCCAAATTCCCTGCCAATGCGATCAATTAATCAGTGGAACGACTTGCCTCCAGAAGTTGTGGAGGCTTCATCACTGGAGTCCTAAAGGTGCTTTTCCAAAAGACAACTGGACTTTGTTTTTCCTTGAAGACATTTTGCTTCCCATCCAGGAGGTTCTTCAATTCTTTTTATTTATTTATTTTTTGGTCCTTTCTTTAAAAAAAAAATTTGCTTCTGAAGAACTGAAAAAGCTTCTTGGATGAGAAGCGAAATGTCTTCAAGGAAAAACAGGAAAGTCCGGTTGCCTTTTGAAAAAGCACCTTTGGGACAACCATGACGGAGAACCTCTATAGACGTTCATCACTGGAGGGTTTTAAGAAGAGATTGGACAGCCATTTGTCTGGAATGGTGTGGGGGCCTCCTGCAAGTCTTTGTTAAGCTAGACATACCTAGTTCTTGTTGTGATTCCTCGCCAGCCAGTGGACCCGGCAGCTGAGTCTGAGGAATCAGAGGAGGACGAGGGGCCTGGAGTGACATCAGAGTCAGAGGAAGGCTCTAAGACTTACAGTTGGATGAGAAGTCTGGTCCCTCTACTCGCGCTCAGGCTGAGACACACTGTGCTGGGCATCTGAGTTGGACAGTGATGAAGAACAGCTGGGAGATATCTCAGATGCATGAATGCGCAGGCAAGAGAAGCGAGTAGGACAGAGGAATGCAATGGGGCAGCTCCAAAGGTGAAGGAGAAGGCATTAGGAAGCCACGCCTTGGCTGCATAATAAAAGGGAAGGTGTGGGAGGTACTGGTTGCTGAAGGCAACCGTTCGTGTTGAGGAATCGAGTTTCTGTGAACTGTGTTTGTTTGCCTTGGACATTGACTCAAGTCTGTGAATAATAAAAGGGGATTGTTCTTCTCCTGCGGTTCCAGCCTGCTTGTTTGGAAGCGGGGTTTCTCCTTCTGAGCATAACAAGGACTCACGTAGGCTGGGACAGAACAGTTCTCTCAACCATTCATCAGATGGTTTCACCTCCAGTCTCCTTATCATCTTTGTTGCTCTTCTCTGCATATCTTCGTGGATAGTCCAATCCTTTTTTTGAACTTAGCCAAGCTGGTTACCAGCAGCACGATTTTAATCTTAGCATTACTTTAATTGCTTTTTTTTAAAAAAAAAAAAAACTTCTTTTTTTTTAATTTTAAAACTCTAGTAACCTTGAATACTTGCATGGGAATGAGATCCTGGCAGGTTTTGTAGAATGAAAACTCCTGAGTCCAATTTACAAAGCATAATCATTAATTTATTTTGAGCTCACAAGTGAGAAGGTATTACCTGCTTCTATTTTGGGGCGTCATTTTTTGCAACCTGAGCTCCATGCAGAACAGATGTTTGTCTTGGCAGCAGCAGCAGCAGAAATTCTGCAACATTACAGACGTGTCTTCCTTGTTTTCCTGCCTCCTTTTTATAAAAAAAAAAACAAAGTCTTTGCTTTCTATTTTAGATGCTTTCCTTTCTCAGCCATACCATTCAGGAATTTAATATACATTATATGTAGTTGAGATATCTATGGAGATTCTCAGCGATCCAGGTCATGGTTGTCCCAAAGTGCTTTTTCAGGAGGCAACTGGACTGCCTTGTTTTTCTTTGAAGATGTTTCGCTTCTTATCCAAGAAGCTTCTTCAGCTCCCCACCCTCCAGTCAAAGCTGAAGAAGCCTCTTGGATGAAAAGTGAAACATCTTCAAAGAAAAACAAGGAGGTCCAGTTGCATCCTGAAAAAAGCACCTTTGGGATTGAAATGAAACAGAACAGAACAGAACAGAATAGAATAGAATAGAAAATATGGAATGGAATGGAATGGAATAGAATAGAATGGAATGGAATGGAATAATGAAGAAGAGTAGAATAGAATAGAATAGAATAGAATAGAATAGAATAGAATATAGATTAGAACAGAACAGAACAGAGCAGAGCAGAGCAGAACAGAACAGAACAGAACAGAACAGAGTAGAATAGAATAGAGTAGAATAGAGTAGAGTAGAATAGTGTAGAATAAGTGTAAGAATAGAATAGAATAGAACAGAACAGACTAGAGTAGAATAGAGTAGAGTAGAATAAGTGTAAGAATAGAATAGAATAGAATAGAATAGAATAGAATAGAATAGAATAGAATAGAAAATATGGAATGGAATAGAATAGAATGGAATGGAATGGAATAATGAAGAAGAGTAGAATAGAATAGAATAGAATAAAATAGAATAGAATATAGAGTAGAACAGAACAGAACAGAGCAGAGCAGAGCAGATCAGAACAGAACAGAACAGAACAGAACAGAGTAGAATAGAATAGAGTAGAGTAGAATAGTGTAGAATAAGTGTAAGAATAGAAGAGAATAGAAGAGAAGAGAACAGAGTAGAGTAGAATAGAGTAGAGTAGAGTAGAATAGAGTAGAATAGAGTAGAATAAGTGTAAGAATAGAATAGAATAGAATAGAAATATGGAATTGAATGGAATGGAGAGGAGTGGAGTGGAGTGGAGTGGAAGAGAAGAGAAGAGAAGAGATGGAGTGGAATAGAATAGAATAGAATAGAATAGAATAGAATAGAATAGAATAGAGAAAATATGAAATGGAATAGAATGGAATGGAAGGGAATAGAATAGAATAGAAAATATGGAATGGAATAGAACAGAACAGAACAGAACAGAATAGAATAGAGCTGGAGGGGACCTTGGAGGTCTTCTAGTCCAGCCCCCTGCTCAAGCAGGAGAACCTATACCATCTCAGACAAGTGACTGTGAATAGCTCTGCTGTAATATATTACTGCCATATAGCACAGCCCTGGGTGAGTAGCTTATTTTGAGGAATCGGGATGTCTCTAGAGTTGGCGGACAGTGGAACGGCCTCAAAATATTTAGATTAGCCATGACATAAGATGTAAATATTCTGATGAATAATCACAGGTCTCGAGCATCAGTGTCAGCAAAAGCTGGTTATCCTTAAAGGAAAAGACAGTTCTACAAAACGCCACAGAAGTACAAGAAGGAGAGTGTAACAGATGAGTATGGACCATTTTAAGGTTGGAAACCCACCTACCTGTCAACATCCAGTTTGCGGATCCAAATAAAAGTCCAGGTTCGTTCCGTTTCCGAAAATCTTACTGTTTATTGAATATGTGGCGTGGTAATGTCGAAGCAAAACTGAGGTTCCCAGACACCAGTTCATAGAATTAAACAATAATTTCCCCGGGCAAACCCCGACCCTCTCGCATGGGCTATGTAAACAATTTCATTTTGTTATGGGAACCGTCTGTTTCCTCTCCACGCCTGTTGCAGTGTCCTTGGAAAGTATTCAGGCTCTCCCGGTCTTGAGCAGAATCGTAGAGGTTTCATTTCTCCCTCTTAAGCATATCGAAAGGAACACCTCCCTGTCTCCTTACTCTAATGTCAAGTTGAAACAAAGAGGCACGTAACTATTCTTGACACTACCTCATTACAAGCAGTAGTATGGTCAAACACGAAGCTAATGCTGAGGCTGTCCCTCTGTTGATGCAGTAGCCTAGGACCATATTGGCTTTTTTGGCAGCGGATGGAATAACCTTGGGTTATCAAGGATGAAGCACATCCTAGCTGAAGATCAGTAGGTATAAACTATCTTTGTGTGTGTGTGGAGTGTGTGTACATACCTCCATGTTTCATTGTAGAATGTTTTTGATCTAGTGTGTCACCTTGAAAGCCATTCAGCTTTCTTTCTAAGATAAAGGGGACAGTGTTTCTTCGTCCAGGGGAAAGCTGTAGTACCACCAACCACATGCTTTACAAGTTGGTGAGATATCTGGCTGCCAAAGAGGCACTATAAATGCAAAGTGTGATTTTATTTATTACCAATCATCCTTGTCAAAGGAAAACAGTACTTTTCGGGTGTCCAAGAACAGAGGTGGAGAAAGTCTCGGCTGCCAGGATCCTGGAGACCAGCCAGGGAATGATCGATGGGCTTTCAGGTCCAGGCAACACGGGGAGAAAAAGCCTCGAAGCCAATACAAATCTTGCTCAATTGAAACCAGGTAGTATGTTAATCACCACCGCACAAGGTTGCAATTGTTTATAATATCAAATGTGCTGCCATTATGTTTTAAAGTAGAAAAACCACGGCTTTCTCTGCCCGGCGCTCAGTCTTGTTTTTCACTCTGAAATTCAGAATTCAGCATTCTGATGTATGCCTTTTTTTATTTCTCTCTTCAACAGTTTCTGAAAAAAATATCTATGTATCTTCAATCACTCCTGGCTTCACTCTTCCTTCCTTCCTTCCTTCCTTCCTTCCTTCCTTCCTTCCTTCCTTCCTTCCTTCCTTCCTTCCTTCCTTCCTTCTTCCTTCTGCCTCCCTCCCTCCCTCTCCTTCCTTCCTTCTTTCCTTCTTTCTTTCCTTCCTTCCTTCCTTCCTTCTTTCCTCCCTCCCTCCCTCCCTCCCTTCTCCTCCCTCCCCCTCCTTTTCCTTCCTTCCTTCCTTCTTTCCTTCCTCCCACCCTCTCCTTCCTTCCTTCCTTCCTGCCTCCCTCCCTCCCTCTCCTTCCTTCTTTCCTTCCTTCCTTCCTTCCTTCCTTCCTTCCTTTCTTCCTTCCTTCTTCCTCCCTCCCTCCCTCTCCTTCCTTCCTTCCTTCCTGCCTCCCTCCCTCTCCTCCTTCTTCTCCTTCCTTCCTTCCTTCCTTCCTTCCTTCTTCCTTCCTTCCTTCCTGCCTCCCTCCCTCTCCTTCCTTCTTTCCTTCCTTCCTTCCTTCCTTCCTTCCTTCCTTCCTTCCTTCCTTCCTTCCTTCTTCCTTCCTTCTTTCCTCCCTCCCTCCCTCTCCTTCCTTCCTTCCTTCCTGCCTCCCTCCCTCTCCTTCCTTCTTTCCTTCCTTCCTTCCTTCCTTCCTTCCTTCTTCCTTCCTTCTTTCCTCCCTCCCTCCCTCTCCTTCCTTCCTCCCTCCCTCCCTCCCTTCTCCTCCCTCCCCCTCCTTTTCCTTCCTTCCTTCCTTCTTTCCTTCCTCCCACCCTCTCCTTTCTTCCTTCCTTCTTTCCTTCTTTCTTTCCTTCCTTCATTCCCTTCCTCCCTCCCTCCCCTCCTTTTCCTTCCTTCCTTCTTGTCTCTCTCCCTCCCTCTCTTTCCTTCCTTCCTTCCTTCCTCCCTCCCTCCCTCCCTCCATCCATCCCTTCTCCTCCCCCTCCTTTTCCTTCCTTCCTTCCTCCCTTCTCCTCCCCCTCCTTTTCCTTCCTTCCTGCCTTCCTTCCTTCCTTCCTTCCTTCCTTCCTTCCTTCCTTCCTTCCTTCCTCCCTTCTCCTCCCCCTCCTTTTCCTTCCTTCCTTCCTTCCTTCCTTCCTTCCTTCCTTCCTTCCTTCCTTCCTTCCTTCCTTCCTTCCTTCCTTCCTTCCTTTCCCCCTCCTCCTCCTCTATCAGTATGGCAGTCTTATTTATGCCTTTTTTATTTCTCTCTTCAAAAGTGCCGATGTTATGCTTCTCAAATAAAGATAAACAATTAAGGTAAACAATGCCTCGAAGTTCTTTGAAGAGTTTCATCTGTCGGAACCATGACAATATCTTCCTGTCTTAAAGGCCTTGGTGAACTCCTAAAATAGCAGAATGTCTGCAATAGTCCTAGTATTAAGAGAGGATATTCCAGAGTGTCATCCTGTGATGATGGGGTGAACCCTCTACTGAAATCAGCAGCCGTGGAACAGTGATGGTGTGAGGGAGACATGGAGATAATTAATGCTGAGTGGAAATCTAATTAAAACACAGCCCCAAAAAGAGATTAAAATAGGCTTGTTTGTTACCACCACGTTCCCTGAAAGCAAAGCGGTGATGTAGAACGCTTCTCTTAACCTTAGGTGTGGGAAGAAGAAACCATATGAGGCTGAATTTAGCTTCATTGCTTCAGATTTGCCGGCTTCAATAAAAACTGATAATGTGAGGTCTTCTACGTTACAGTTTGACTCTTCCTTGCTCAGTCAGATCTTCATATCATCTTTTACCTGTGGGAGAAATGGAGAACTTTAATTATGCAGTGATAGAATGAGACTAAATACAGGCTATTTATTTAGGAACCTTTCCTAAATAAATAGTATTTATGTAATTATTTAATAATGATTATTATCGGTTACAGAAGGACAGAATGATAGAGTAACAGAGATGGAAGGGACCTTGGAGGTCATCCAGTCCAGCCCCCAGCTCAAGCAGGAGACACGGTACCATTTCAGACAAGTGGTTGTCCAGTCTCTTCTTAAAGATCTCCACTGATGAAGCGCCCACAACTTCTGGAGGCAACTTCTGTTCCACTGGTTAATTGTCCTCACGGTCAGGAAGTTTCTCCTTAGTTCCAGGTTGCTTCTCTCCTTGGTTAGCTTCCATCCATTGTTTCTTGTCCTGCCTTCAGATGCTTTGGAGAATAGGTTGACCCCCTCCTCTTCTTAGTCTTCAAGGTCCGGTCCAACTCTGTTATTTTGTTATTCTATTATTCTGGAGGCAAGTTCTTACTGTCAGGAAGTTTCTCCTTAAATTCCAGGTTGCTTCTCTCCTTGGTGAGTTTCCATCCATTGCTTCTTGTCCTGCCTTCAGGCACTTTGAGAAGAGCTTGACTCCCTCTTCTTTGGGGCAGCCCTGAGATATTGGAAGGCTGCTCTCATGTCACCCCTGGTCCTTCTCTTCATTACACTAAACATACCCAATTCCAGCAACCATTCTTCATATTTTAACTTCCAGTCGCCTGGTTGTCTTTGTCCTTCTTCTTTGCACTCTTAGATCTGCACAAAGCAACACCAGAGGCAATCAATCACCTCTGGATAGCTGATCTGGATTCCAGTTATGGGTCCACTGCCGCACCCCCATAGAGGTTTTGTATATAATTATGTAGATTGTGTGTATATGCCTGCTTCTCTTTGTCATGTTCTCATCATACTCTAAGTAAGTATTTGAGGGGCTGCCACAAAGAAGAAGGGCTCAACCTGTTTTCCAAAGCACCAGAAAGCAGGGCAAGAAACAATGGATGGAAACGAATCAAAGAGCGAAGCAACCTGGAATGAAGGAGAACTTTCCTAACAGGGAGGAAAATTCACCAGTGGAACAGCTTGCCACCAGAATCTGTGGGTGCTTCATCACTCTTTCCTTTTTAAGAAGAGACTGGACAACCATTTGTCTGGAATGATATTATAGGGTCTCCTGCTTGAGCAGGGGGCTGGACTAGAAGACCTCCAAGGTCCCTTCCAACTCTGTTATTTTGTTATTCTGAACAAAATGGGAGTCACTCCAAGCTGGAATGCGTCCATTTGAAATTTGCTTCTTTTATTTGCCAATAAATGTTTTCTTTTCCTTCCCATCTATCTGGTATGGTTCATTAGGCCTGCATGCCAGGTAAAAGAACCCAAAATGTATAGGACAGGCTTAAGATATAGAAGGATCTGGACAGACGTGAACACTGGGCACTATCTAACAAAAGAAATTTAATGGTGAAAAAGCAAGGTTCTACATTTAGGCAAGAAAAACCAAATGTACAGGTATAGTATAGGGGGGTACCTTGCTCAATAGTAGTAACTGTGAGAGGGACCTTGGAGTCCTAGTGGACAATCACCTAAATATGAGCCAGCCGTGTGCTGCAGCTGCCAAAAAAGCTAACACAGTGCTGGGCTGCATTAACAGAGGGATAGAATCAAGATCACGTGAAGTGTTAATACCACTTTACAATGCCTTAGGAAGGCCACACTTGGAATCCTGCATCCAGTTTTGGTCACCATGATGTAAAAAAGAGGTTGAGACTCTAGGAAGAGTGCAGAGAAGAGCAACAAAGCTGATCAGGGGACTGGAGGCTAAAACATATAAAGAACAGTTGCTGGAATTGGGTATGTCTAGTTTAACGAAGGGAAGGACGAGGGGGGACAAGATAGCAGCGTTCCAATATCTCAGGGGCTGCCACAAAAAAGAGAGAGTCAAGCTATTCTCCAAAGCACCTGAAGGCAGGACAAGAAACAATGGATGGAAACTAATCAAGGAAAGAAGCAACCTAGAACTAAGGAGAAACTTCCTGACAGTTAGAACAATTAACTAGTGGAACAACCTGCTTCCAGAAGCAGTGAATGCTCCAACACTGGAAGTTTTTAAGAAGAGACTGGACAGCCATTTGTCTGAAATGGTGTAGGGTTTCCTGCCTGAGCAGGGGGTTGGACTAGATGACCTCCAAGGTCCCTTCCAACTTTATTATTATTATTATTGATCATCGCACAGTCAGCCAGATGTTCAGACTGGATTTGGCATTTTTTCTACCTGTCGAGTCCTTACCAAGGACCTGGGATAGGCAGATGTGGATGTTTGATGGTATTACAGACATTGTCGCAGGATGGAGGCGGTTCCTTTTGCAATTGACTAATGGCAAATCCATCAGTGCCGATGATGGTGTTCAAGTGGTGCTCCAGTTGTTTTGGGATTGCACCCAAGGCACTTATTACTATTAGTACTACCCTTGTTTGCTTTTGCCACAGTCTTTCTATTTCTATTTGTAGGTCTTTGTATTCTGCTATCCTCTCCAGCTCCCCCCGTCCACTCTGCCGCCCCAAGGCACCGCCACGCCCACCATCCAGGCCCCCCTGTCTTTCCTACCCACAACTGCCAAGTCCGGGGTGCCATGCCGCAGGTGCCTGCCTGTTTGAACTCTGAAGTCCCAGAGCAATAGTAGTAGTAGTAGTAGTAGTAGTAGTAGTAGTAGTAGTAGTAATAATAATAATAATAATAATAATAATAATAATAGTAGTAGTAGTAGTAATACAAGCAGCAGCATGACAAAGTAGCAACAATGGTGCATTGAAGATTTGCAAGAAATATCATTTGCCTGTAAGCAAGAACTGGTGGGATCATAAAATAGAGAAAGTCATAGAAAATGATAAAATTAAACTGCTCTGGGACTTCAGAATTCAAACAGACAAGCACCCGCAACACAACACCCCGGACTCAACAACTGTCGACAAGAAAGACAAAAAAGTCTGGACAGCGGACGCGGCAGTGCCCGAAGACAGCAGAACAGACGAGAAAGAACTGGAGAAGACAACAAAATACAAAAAACTACAAATCACCACTTGAACACCATTGGCACCGACAAATTCGCCATTAGTCAATTGCAAAAGGCGGCCCCACCAGGAACCGCTTCCATCCCGCGACGACATCTGCAAACACCATCAAACATCCACATCTGCCCACCCCAGGTCCCTGGCAAGGACTCGACAGGCAGACAAAACGCCAAATCCAGTCTGAACACCTAGCTGATTGTGCGATGATCGATGATAATAATATTAATATTACAATCTATTCTATTCTATTCTACTCCATTCCATTCCACTCCATTCCATTCCATTCTACTCCACTCCATTCCATTCCATTAATGGAATGGAATAGAATAGAATAGAACAGAACAGAATAGAATATTATTATCAATCATCGCACAGTCAGCCAGATGTTCAGACTGGATTTGGCATTTTGTCTACCTATCGAGTCCTTACCCAGGACCTGGGATAGGCAGATGTGGATGTTTGATGGTATTACAGGTATCGTCGCAGGATGGAAGCAGTTCCTAATAAGGCCGCCTTTTGCAATTGACTAATAGCAAATTTGTCAATGCCAATGGTGTTCAAGTGGTGCTCCAGTTGTTTTGGGATTGCACCCAAGGAGCCTATGACTATTGGTACTACCCTTGCTTGCTTTTGCCACAGTCTTTCTATTTCTATTTGTAGGTCTTTGTATTTTGTTATCTTCTCCAGTTCTTTCTCTTCTATTCTGCTATCTCCAGGCACTGCCACGTCCACTATCCAGACTTTTTTGTCTTTCTTATCGACAATTGTTAAGTCTGGGGTGTTATGTTGCAGGTGCTTGTCTGTTTGAATTCTGAAGTCCCAGAGCAGTTTAATTTTATCATTTTCTATGACTTTCTCTATTTTATGATCCCACCAGTTTTTGCTTACAGGCAAATGATATTTTTTGCAGATCTTCCAATGCACCATTGTTGCTACTTTGTCATGCCGCTGCTTGTAATCAGTCTGTGCAATTTTCTTGCAACAGCTTACCAAGTGGTCCACTGTTTCTTCAGCTTCTTTGCATAGGCGGCACTTACTGTCTGTTGCTGTCTTTTCAATTTTGACTTTGTATGCATTTGTCCTTAAGGCTTGGTCTTGTGCAGCCAGAATTAGTCCCTCGGTCTCTTTCTTCAATTTTCCTGCTCTTAGCCATTGCCAGGTTTTATTATTATCTGCTTTCCCAGCTATTTTTTTCATGTATTGGCCATGTAGTGCTTTGTCTTCCCATGCCTCTATTCTGTTCTTCATTTGGTCTTTCTTGTAGGCCAGTTTGGTCTCTCCAGTAGTTAGTAAGCCTTCCTGATATACTAATTTCAGTGCATCTTCATCATTGTTCTTCAGATATTCTTCCAAAGCCATTTTTTCTTCTTCAACCATCTGATGTACTTGTAGCATTCCACGCCCACCTATTTGCCTTGGTAGATAAAGTCTATCAATGTCACTGCGTGGATGAAGGGCGTGATTCATTGTCATTATTTTTCTGGTCTGCCTATCCATTGCTTTTAGTTCTGCTTGAGTCCAGTCCACTATTCCAGCTGTGTACCTAATGACTGGGATTGCCCAGGTGTTGATTGCCTTTATGGTATTTCCTCCATTGAGTTTGGACTTTAAGATCTTCTTCACTCTCTTGATGTATTCACCTCTAATCTTTTTCTTGACTTCAGTGTGCTTGATGTTGTCAGCTTGAAGGATACCCAAGTATTTGTAGTACTCTTCCTCATCCAGACTCTTAATGTTATTTTCGTGGGGCATCTTGATTCCTTCAGTTTTCACTATTTTTCCTTGTTTGATAGTAAGTGTGGCACATTTGTCCAAGCCAAACTCCATTACAATATCTTGGCTATATATACGGACAGTGTTGAGCAGCGATTCTATTTCAGATGATGTTTTTCCATACAGCTTCAGATCATCCATGTAAAGGAGGTGGGATAGTCTAGCAGATGTTTTTGATGTTTGATAACCATGTCCTGAGTTATTCAGTATTGTTGACAGAGGAAACAGTGCAATAACAAATAGTAATGGTGATAATGAATCTCCTTGAAATATTCCTCTCTTGATATTAACCTCTCCCAGCTTTCACCATTGATCTGCAACTGTGTCTTCCATTGTGCCATCGATTTTTGCACAAATTTTCTGATGTTTCTACTTACTCCTGTTATTTCTAGGCACTTGATTATCCAATCATGTGGCAGAGAGTCAAATGCCTTTTTGTAGTCAATCCATGCCACATTCAGGTTGGTCTTCCTTCTCTTGCAGTTTTCCAAGATCATTTTGTCTATTAGGAGTTGATCTTTTGTTCCTCTGCTATTGGGGCGGTTTCCTTTCTGCTCAGGTGGAAAGAGATTGTTTTCAACTAGATGCATTATTATTATTATTATTATTATTTTCACTTTTACTTACTTTCCTTTTCTGAGGCCCTTCAGTTGCTTGTAACTCAGCCCAAAAAGTAGAAATTACAGAAAAGGGAAGGAGAATTGGAAGGGAAAAAGTAAGGAGGTGAACAACAGAATAATCCATTATCCTTTACATAGTTCAAAGCAAAGGAGCAGAGTTGTCTAATAATTAAATTATATACTTATGGTTACAATTTCGGGCCCCCGTGGCGGTAGCTAAAAATTATTTTAATCTTTAAAAATTTAATCAGATAAGCAAGAACAAGAAAAGAAAAAAAAACCCTAAGAGATTCAAATTTGCATTAATGTTCAGCCTTTCATCCAAGGAGCCCAAGACAAGGTACGCTGCTATTTCTCCCAAGTATAACTTCCCTGCAGTTCCAGTTTTTTTCCACAGTGGAATAAAAATAACACACAACTTGTTATGTGGTTTTTCAATTATTTTCTGCTTTCAGGAAAGCTTCTTTTTTGGCATTTTATTCCGAGAATAGTTTAGAATTATTATTATTATTATTTTTTCAAAATTTTCTGGGTGCAATTTTTGAGCTTCGATTAGCTTCCGAGAGGTTAGGGAAAGCTATCATATGGCTGTTGGACGGATGCATTTTGTTCTCAATTTAAATTTTAATGGTTTTTAGAACTAGGAAGCAGCCTAGAGCTGAGAAAGTAGGTGTCACATGGATTGATGTTAATTAATCTCCACTGCCTGAAACTACCCAATTCTCCCAATCTGAAACTTCTCCAAATATATCCCCATGAGTTATTCCTCGTGAGATCATCTATAGGGATTGAACTGAAACATTAAGGTTGAGGAAGATAAAGACTGTTTTATTTATTTATTTATTTATGAGACTTATATACCGCTTTAAGTGCGAGCACTCTCTAAGCGGTGTACATCAGTAAGCAATGTATATATATATTTACATTGCCCCCAACAATCTGGGTCCTCATTTTACCTACTCTGGAAGGATGGAAGGCTGAGTCAACCTTGAGCCGGTGAGATTTGAACTGCTGACCTGCTGAACACAGTCAGCTAAAGTGCCTGCAGTACTGCACCCTAACTGCTGTGCCACCTCGGCTCTGTTGGGGAAATAAATGGAAAAATGGGCCATTGATATATAGGGAGTGAGTGTGTGAGTGAGTAGGAAAGGGAGAGGGAGGGAGGGAGAGAGAAAGTAAGTTAAGTAAGTAAGTAAGTAAGTAAGTAAGGAACAGAGTAAGTGAGTAAGGAGGAAAGAGAGAGGGAGGGAGAGAGGGTGGAGGAAAGGGAGGAAGGAAAGAAACAAGGAAAGAAGGAGGGAACAGAGTGAGTGAGTAAGGAGGAAAGAGAGGGAGGGAGAGAGGTTGGAAGAACAAAGAAAGGGAGGAAGAAAAGAAAGTAAGAAGGAAAGTGGAGGGAAGGAAGGAAGGAGGGAGAAAGAAAGGAAGGGAGTAGGAAGGAAGGAACAGAGTGTGAGTAAGGAGGAAAGGGAGAGAGAGAGGGTGGAGGAAGGAAGAAAGGAAGGAAGGAAAGAAAGAAGAAAGGAAGGAACAGAGTGAGTGAGTAAGGAGGAAAGGGAGAGGGAGGGAGGGTGGAAGAAGGAAGAAAGGGAGGAAGGAAAGAAAGAAGGAAAGAAGGAAGAAAGGAAGAGAGTGAGTGAGTGAGTGAGTGAGTAAGGAGGAAATGGACAGGGAGGGAGAGAGGGTGGAGGAAGGAAAGGGAGGAAGGAAAGAAAGAAAGAAGGAAAGTGAAGGAAGGAAGGAAGGAAGGAAGGAAGGAAGGGTGTGAGTGAGTAAGGAGAAAAGTAAGGACTCAGCCTGGTCATCTCCTACAGCCAGATTCACTTAACAACCGTGCTGCTAACTTCACATCTGCAGCAATTCATTGAACATCTGTAGCAAGATGTAAGATGGGGCAAAATTCACTTAACAACCATCTCACTTAGCAACAGAAATTTTGGGCTCAACTGTGGTCCTAAGGTGAGGACTACTTGTATCTAATATTTATACAGATTTGTGCTTTAGTCTGGCAAAATACCTGTGTGTAGGCGAACAACAATGAATTACTTTCAACTACTCTGTTCTTGCTGCTTGTGCCCGACAAGCAAGGAAGTGGATTCAGAGGAAGAAAGGGTTGCATCCTGAGGAGTGAGAGGCAACTCACTCCTGGATGTGAGGTGTGAGTGAAAGAGGGTGAGGACAGACCCTCCTTAATAGCTCCCAGGGTATATTGTAAATGCAGATAGCAAAGTGTTCAACCTGGTGGTCGAGACTGAATTGCTGTGATGCCTGCTAGCTTCTGTCACTAACCAACTTGCCATAGAAAAGGAGGGAGGGGTAGAAAACGAAGGGAGAAAATGGAAGGCCAAATAGCCGTTTACGGATGGTGAGAGCCTGAGAGCCTGCATCACGCCAAGGTCCCGGCTGCAAGCGCTCGATGGAGAAGTGAACTGTTCCCATAACAAAAAGGAGGTTCTCCTGTTCGAGCAGTGGGCTGGACTAGAAGACCTCCAAGGTCCCTTCCAGTTCTATTCTATTCTATTCTATTCTATTCTATTCTATTCTATTCTATTCTATTCTATTCTATTCTATTCTACTCTACTCCATTCCATATATTCTATTCTATTCTATTCTATTCTATTCTATTCTATTCTATTCTATTCTATTCTATTCTATTCTATTCTATTCTATTCTATTCTACGCTACTCTACTCTACTCCATTCCATATATTCTATTCTATTCTATTCTATTCTATTCTATTCTATTCTATTCTATTCTATTCTATTCTATTCTATTCTACGCTACTCTACTCTACTCCATTCCATATATTCTATTCTATTCTATTCTATTCTATTCTATTCTATTCTATTCTATTCTGTTCTGTTCTGTTCTGTTCTGTTCTGTTCTGTTCTGTTCTGTTCTGTTCTATTCTATTCTATTCTTGCACAATAGGAACACTTAGCGGGTGGGGGCTGGGGAATCTATTGTGTAACTAAGCAAGCTTTCGTGCGGGAAAAATCAAGAGATGGTTTTGCTACTTTAGTTCCGAAAGGCTGTACCCAATAAAGTTTTGCCTGCTTGGGCTTAACTGCCTTGAGGAATCCTTTTGTTGGATTCACTAGTTGGACCCTTGACATTGGCAAGATTCTGTCTCTAGGTGTGAAACAATAAAGAACTCAGCGTGCCGTTCTTAGTTTGGGAATTGATACGACTGTCCTGATCAATACAAGAGAACATTTGTCCTTATCAAGCCGAGATGTTTCGCCGCTTCAAATTGGGTGCCTCCCAGCTTCTTTAATTCTGCTTGCCTGAAGTGCAAACTATGTCACAGGGTATTAACCCATGTTGAGGGTTGCAGTGAATGAATAATTCAAAAGTCAAGGAAGCTTGCCCCGATTATCCTCCAGCTGTTAGGGAAAACCTGAAAGCTTTGATTATCCATCTGACAAAGCTTTCTTTTCGCCTTGTCCCCGCTTAAACAGGCGATCCCTTCTGATCAAAACGTGACCGATGTCATGGCACGATAAAACTGGAAAAGCCTTTGCTGGAGAGAGGGACGAACATAGTGATTAAAAGAGCCAAAAAACCCCCCCAAACAAACACATTTGACTTTTTGGTGCCTTTCATCTCCCTGTGTTTTTTTTTTTTTCTTGGATCGGCTCGAGTTATGTAGAACATCGGGATAAATATCTGTCGCTTTGAAAAGGACCTCTTTCTCCAATCCTCACTCCGTTCTCCAAATGGGCATTGTGTTCCTTTTTATTTTTTTTTGCCCCTTTTTTTATTTAAAAAAGGGAACGTTATTGAAGAGTGACATGAAACAAGGGCACAGCATCTAAGGAAGCTTGACAGACAGATGGATAATTCCAAGTGCTTAGAACAGTGTTTCCCAAACTTGACAATTTTAAGGCATGTGGACTTCAACTCCCAGAATTCCACAGCCAGGGTTGCTGGCTGTGGAATTCTGGGAGTTGAAGTCCTCATGCCTTAAAATTGTCAAGTTTGGGAAACACTGGCTTAGAAGGAATGAAACATTGGAAAAAATGCATTTGGAAAGATGTTGGCCTCTATTCAGAAGGGACTGGAGAAGAGTGATTAGGGGATTGGCCTTTGCTCTCTGTTCTGTTTTGGACTGGGGTGGAAGTTCCATCTCTGTTCCAGAGTCAGGGGTCTACTAGAGGGGTCTACTAGAGGGAGGAGCTCCTGATTGGTGTCTAACCCTAACTCAAGCTCAGGAAAAGAAGAATTAACAGTATTTTCAGTTCTTGGGGAAAGAATAAAGATTTCAGAATAGACTAGAGCTGGAAGGGACCTTGGAGGTCTTCTAGTCCAGCTCTCTGCTCAAGCAGGAGATCCTATACCATTTCAGACAAGTGACTGTCCAGTCTCTTCTTAATGACCTCCACTGATGAAGCATCCACAGCTTCTGGAGGCAAGATGTTCCACTGGTTAATTGTCCTCACTGTTAAGAAGTTTCTCCTTAATTTCAGGTTGCTTGTCTCCTTGATTACTTTCCATCCATTGTTTTTTTTTTTTGTCTTGCCTTCTGGTGCTTGGCAAATAAGTCCAATCAATCAATCAATCAATCAGAATAGAGCTGGAAGGGATCTTGGAGGTCTTTTAGTCCATCCCCCTGCTCAAGCAGGAGATCCTATACCATTTCAGACAAGTGACTGTCCAGTATCTTCTTAAAAACCTCCAGTGATGAAGCACCCACAATTTCTGGTGGCCAGCTGTTCCACTGGTTAATTGTCTTCACTGTTAGGAAATTTCTCCTTAATTCCAGCTTGCTTCTCTCTTTGGTCAGTTTCCAACCATTGTTTCTTGTCCTGCCCTCTGGTGCTTTGGAGAATAGGTTGATCCCTTCATCTTCGTGGCAGCCCCTCAAATATTACAACACTGCTATCATGTTTCCCCTACTCCTTCTAGCAGAGACCCTGATTCTCAGTCCTTAATGGATTCTGTTAATGTTAAGACAGAAACATTATAAGGAAAATATATATATATTTTGATATAAAACATCCCCCAGGAAGTTTGTATGCCAGGTTTGTCTGAGATGGCTCCTTTTCAAAGACCCATGGACTGCAACTCCCATTATCCCCAACCCCCAGGCATTCTGCTGAAGCAGTGGAGATTTTCTCCAAATGCATTTACAGACCCACACATGCCCACTCCTATCCCATGTTCAGCCTGCAAATGTCACAGACCCAATGCAGCTTTTCTGAGAACAGAGGGGAAAAAAAAAAAATCTTCAGGCTTAGCATTCTGGAGATTTGGCTTTACATCTTAATAACTCTTTATTGCTGGTTCACAGCTTTTGGGGAAATTGCTGAGAAAGGAGAAAAAAAAAAAAACAGTCTTTAATCAGCCCTAGCACCCGTTCTGAAACTGTATTTGCATCCGGCATGCGAGTCATACAGAGACCATCAACCAAAGACACTGACACGGCAGGAAGATAAAAGAAAAAAAAAAGAGAGGCGATAATAAAATTTGAAATTAAGAGCATCAAAAAAAAAAAAAAAAGAAAAGAAAAGAAAAGAAAAGAAAAGAAAAGAAAAAAAAAACGGGAAGGAAAAGCTGACAGTTCAAAATGCAGGGAGCAAATAACGTGATCTCTTTTCAAAGTTGGGCCGATAAGGAATTAGGCTCCAGTTATATAAAGGAAATTGAAGGAAAAGGTAGATGCTTTGCAATCCGGGGGTGATTTGGGTCAAATCTCAGGGAAATGGTGTCTTCTAGTTCGGTAGCCAGCATTATCCTGCGCTTAAAATGGACTTCGTTAGGAAAAAAAAAAAAAAAAGAAGAAAGAAAGAAATCCAGGCATTGCAACAACGGTAGTAAAATAATCACCGGTGTGACAGTCGGGATTTAATATGCAGAGCTGGACAACCAAACGTGTATTCGGACAGCGGAAGCATAAATAAATTGAAGGTATCTGCTTTGCTAAGGGGAAAAATACAGGAAAATATCCCATTGGGATTAAAAATCCGGTATTTGTCCTGACAATACCATCAATCTTATAAAGGACTCTGTTCGTTCTTCCTGAAAGCTTTGTTGGGAAAATGGGGATAAACAAACAGAGGGTGGATCGTGGTTTCTGAATCCTTCTTTACCTTCTGGTCAATTAGAACATAGAATATAGAGTTGGATGGGACCATAACCCCCTGCTCAGGCAGGAAACCTTATGCCATTTCAGACAAGTGACTGTCCAGTCTCTTAAAAACTTCCAGTGTTGGAGCATTCACCGCTTCTGGAGGCAGGTTGTTCCACTGGTTAATTTAACTGTCAGGAAATTTCTCCTTAGTTCTAGGTTGCTTTTCTCTTTGATTAGTTTCCATCCATTGCTTCTTGTCCTGTCTTCGGGTGCTTTGGAGAATAGCTTGACTCCCTCTTCTTTGGGGCAGCCTCTGAGACACTGGAAGACTGCTATCCTGTCCCCCCTCGTCCTTCTCTTCATTAAACTAGACATGCCCAATTCCAGCAACCGTTCCTTATACGTTTTAGCCTCCAGTCCCCTGATCATCTTTGTTGCTCTTCTCTGTACTCTTTCTAGAGTCTCAACATCTGTTTTACATCGTGGTGACCAAAACTGGATGCAGTAATCCAAATGTGGCCTTACCAAGGCATTATAAAGCAATATTAACACGTCACGTGATCTTGATTCTATCCCTCTGTTAAGGCAGCCTAGGACTGCATTGGCTTTTTGGGTGGCTGCTGCCCACGGCTAGCTCACATTTAAGTGAGTGTCCACTACGACTCCAAGATCCTGTCTTACATTTATTGCTATTGAGGCAGATTTCACCTCATCTGTACCTGTACATTTTTTTTTCTTGCCTAGGTGTAAAACCATAGTTTCATCTACGTTGAATTTCATTTTGTTAGCCAAGGCCTGGCATTCAAGTCTGCAATTAGATTAAAGCAAGTCCGTGATTAAAACAGTGGTTCCCAATCTTTCTGGCATCAGGGCCCGGTTTTGGGAGAAAAATTGTCTACCATGGATGGGTAGGGAACGGTTTCATACACAACCTAGATCTCACACATGCACAGATGAAGTTTCGCACACTGCATGGATGGCCCTGTTTGTAACAGGCTGCAAATGTTGAAGGAAAAGTCTTCATCATGGTTCAGTCCAAGCCGGGAATAAACAACATGGCGACTGCTTTAGAAAGAAGGTTGCAGTTTATTGAAGAGGAGAGCCAGACAGAAAGATGGCTCGGGCAGAAAAAGAGGGCGAGCACATGTAGGAAGTGGGTTTTTATACCCTCTAGAGCCTTTTGTTTGGAGTTGTCCCTGTTCTTGTTTGAGGCTTTGTGTTTCCTGTCTCATGTATTCTGACCTGAGTCTGGGTGTGCCCTTTAGCATCTGTGAGTTATGGGTGGGGTATGTAGAATCTCTTGATGTGGGTGAAGAAGGAGAGTGCAAAAGTTGGCTTGAAACTCAACATTAAGAAAATCAAAATCATGGCATCCGGCCCTCTCAATTCCTGGCAAATAGATGGGGAAGAAATGGAAGTAGTGACAGATTTTATTTTTCTGGGCTCCAAGATCACCTCAGATGGGGACTGCAGCGATGGGTCGGACACGATTTCACAATTAACAACAACAATGTAGATTTTAGGTATCTTTGTCTCCTTAATCTTCTAGCTGGGGGCTTCCAACCTTCCTGAATGCATTATTTACATCTGAATTTCTACAGAGTTGGTTTCTGCTTGGGGGAGGAAGACTTGGGGCTATTAAGAAAACTGGGCACGCTTTTCTGCCTCTTTAAGATCCTTTGAGGAAATATAAAATTCTGCTCTTTTAATATTTCCTTCTCTGGCGGGCTGACTTCCCACACAGACTGATATTGTCCATGGACTGGGGGCTGGGGACCCCTGAATTAAAACATTGCCCTACCTGTTTGCCTACTGATTTGGTTGTTGAGGTTGGAAGGAAGCTTTCTCTTCATGCTCTAGAACAAGTCACACTACCTTCTTAGCACTGGAATGACACTTTTTGCTACCAGTGACAAAAGTCACCCTAAGAAGTCACCTCCCTGGTCCACAATCTCATTTCAATTCCTAGCAGTTTTCTAACAATGATCTGCTTCCATTCTAGATTAGCAGGTTTTATTTTTTGGGTGGGGTGGGGTTTTGTATAATGGCAAATAGGAGAATCAATAGCTTTTCCTTCTCTGATCCCCATTCCATTCGGATTCTACCCTTTTCTGGCTTTCCCTGGCAATCCAATATAGGACATTCAAAGAAAAGTTCCTTGGTTGTTGTTGTTGTTGTTGTCCTCCTCCTCCTTCCTCTTCCTCTTCCTCCTCCTCCTCTTCCTCCTCCTTCTCTTTCTCCTCCTCCCTCCTTCTCTTTCTCATTAGCATCTTCCTCCTCCTCCTCTTCTACTTTCTTCTTCTCTTCCTTTTCTTCTTCCTGTTCCTGCTCCTCCTCCACTTCCTCTTCCTCTTCTACTTTCTCCTCCTTTTCCACTTTTTTCTCCTCCTCCTCCTCCCTCTTCCTCCTCCTTCTCCTCTTTCTCATTAGCATCTTCCTCCTCCTCCTCCTCTACTTTCTCCTTCTCCTCTTCCTTTCCTTCTTCCTGTTCCTCCTCCTCTTCATTTTCCTCCTTCACTTCCTCTTCCTCCTTTTCCTCTCCTCCTGCTCCTCCACTTTCTTGTGAATCTTCTTCTTCTTCTTCTTCTTCTTCTTCTTCTTCTTCTTCTTCTTCTTCTTCTTCTTCTTCTTCTTCTTCTTCTTCTTCTTCTTCTTCTTCTTCTTCTTCTCCTTCTCCTTCTTCTCCTTCTTCTTCTTCTTTTCCTCCTCCTCCTCCTCCTCCTCCTCCTCCTCCTCCTCCTCCTCCTCCTCCTCCCAAATCCATATGCAGTGCAGGAAACCCAAATTCAGATGAAAGGGCAAAATTGGCTCTAAGTCAGCAAGGGCTGTCTTAGGCCTCCTTATTTATTCATTTTATATGCTGGATATATATTGCAGGAAGCTATATTGGAAGCAGATGAGTGCAGTTTAAAACCTGGAAGGAAGAAACATCAATAACCTGTGCTGTGCTGAGCTCTCGCTACCTTGAGAACTGAAAATGTAAGTGCCTGCAAACCCTAGGAAGGAAAGTTAAGGAATGCAGTGAAAAAAAATAAGCTTAAATACAAAGAAGAGCAAATGTCAGTAGGTAGAACATCGGAATTTTGATCCCATGACTTTTTTCGGTGCTGTGTAACTTTGCGCAATCACTAAACAAATGGTTGTAAGTCAAGGACTACCTATAGAGAGAGAACAATCCCAATAAATGGGCTGAAGAACGAAACCTTACCAATCTAATCTTCTGTCTCTGCTACCTGGACTCTCAACACTGATACACTTCAGCTGTCTTCTGAAAAAAAAAATCAATTTTTCTATGTTGGTTTTCCAGACTCCCACGAAGCCTGCTTGTCTTGGCAACAGATTGTCTTCATTTCACAGTGGGCTCCTGAATCACTGTAATCCCCTTCCAGATTTACACAACCGAAAAGAGGTATATAAATATTTTAAAGTGAACAAATGCAATGTCGTGTCTCGGTGTTTTCTTCTGCATTACTTTTTAAACACATTCTTATCTTTCTTCCCAAACCTCTCTCTTTTCAACGAGGAACTAAATTCCCCTGTGGAAATAATCTCTAGGGATGGTCAAACATCCAGTGTAAGCAATCTTGTTAGGATAAATCTTTGAAAATTTAAATCTAGTTAGAAATTCAGCTTGATCCATAAGAATCCTTGGGAGGTGGGTCTCAAAGTCAAGTTGGTGGCTATAACTGTGCAATCAATGCATGTAAAAATGTGTGATGGACATGTCATTGTCTGATCATACCATCATCTTGCTTTGTTTTTGAGTCCATCCACTGCAGATTGATTGATTGATTGTTTGATTGATTGATCCATCCATCCATCCATCGATTGATCGATCCATCGATCCATCCATCCATCCATCCATTAGCCATCTGTCTTTGTCAATGTCTCTGGGTGAATTACAATGGTAAAACATATATTACAATTAAAAATATTAAACCATTTTAAAACAATAAAATAATTGATACTCACTCTGTCTTTTAGTGACCTCATGGACCACAACATGACAGCCCCCCCCCCACTGTCTCCTGGAGTTTGCCCAAATTCATGTTTGTTGCATCTGGGTGGCTTACAATTACAAAAGATAAAAATTATATATACTAAAAACATCAATAAGTTAATACAAACACTATGATTCTACGATTCTATGGTTCTATGATTCTATTTATTTTTCATTTATAAAATTTATTTATAACTATTTATTTATAAAGAGTTACCACAGGGTAGTTCTGGGTGGCTTACAGTGATAAAAGTTAAAAATTACATATAAGAAAAACATAAATAAGTTAATACAAACCAAGCACTATGATTCTATCATTCCGTGATTCTGCGATTCTATGATTTTACGATTTTACGATTCTATGATTCTACAGTTCTACAGTTCTATGGTTCTACAATTCTATGATACTATGATTCTATGATTGTATGATTCTACAATTCTACAGTTCTATGATTCTATGATTCTAAAAATTCTACGATTCTACGATTCTATCTAGCAAGCCACACATGGTTAACTATGCTCCATACATTTTCAAGCTGTCATTCTGATGTGAATTGATTTGGGCTGATGTTATAATAATGCCCTCTTTATTTCCAGCTAAATGTTCATTGGATTGCAAGCAGAAAGATAACCACTAATTTACATGGTACTTTTCCTCTCAGGGGACACTGGTGGGGTGGGAAGAAAATGAAGCTGTTGATAATTCTTCCTGTAATGCACAATGACCAACTGCACAAATCACAGTGACAATCCAAGGAATTGGCAATCAAAAGCATATCTTAAAAGCTCAAGAAATAGAAAAGCATGCCACACCCTACATTACAGCCCCCTTCATGTCCCCTGCATTTATGGGAGAGTCTGGTTTAGCTACAGTTAGCCAAAATGTTGGGTTGTCATGAAATTCTTGCTTTTCATCTAAAAAAAAAGAGAGAGAGAGAGAAATGCTGTTACGAGATGCTGAACAAAGAAGAACTTTAGTCCTTGCTATTTTCTGCTGAGGGTTACATAAAAACAGCCTGATGCACTGCTTTTGTGTACAGTAGGTGTGAGCTTGTATGTATTTTTATTCTCTCAGTTTGCAGCAAGCGCGCGAGTGAAACGGCTGGGACAGGAATTGCATTACACTTTGGATCTCAGTGTGTGTCTCAAAAGATGTTGTCCTGTTTGGAATTGGTTAACCGGAATGAAAACCTGGCAATCTGGATGAATTTTTAGATGGACAATTGTGTTGCTTTTGTTCCCTTCAGGTGTTTCTCTGTTTGCTGGAACTGTTTCTTCTCTTCTTCTTCTTCTTCTTCTTCTTCTTCTTCTTCTTCTTCTTCTTCTTCTTCTTCTTCTTCTTCTTCTTCTTCTTCTTCTTCTTCTTCTTCTTCTTCTTCTTCTTCTTCTTCTTCTTCTTCTTCTTCTTCTTCTTCTTCTTCTTGGCATTGCTTAGCTACTGTTCAGAGGCTATTTTGTGAAATACAGAAAAGAAATCACACCATGCTTGAGGAATTCAGCTGCAGATCTCTATTAAAAGTGCGACTACATTCCCGGTTAAACACGTACAAGAATATTTTTTAATATCAATATTAGCAGGGTGATTTGAAAGCTTGCGTTTCCCACTGCAGTCAAACCAATATTGTCCAACAAGGTGCATTAATGTTTCAACTGGAAGGAAAATTGGAGCTTGCCTGACTCTTTCATAAAGACCATAGAACACAGAACAGTAGGGTTGGAAGGAACCTTGGAGGTCTTCTAGTCCAGCCCGCTGCTTAAGCAGGAGAACCAATAGTGGGATTCAAATACCTGAACAACCGGTTCTCTGCATGGATGCAGGCCCAGGCCTCTGAAGCCTAGAACGGATTTCCAGAAGTGATATCCATGCACTTCTGTCAGGGCGTTCTAGGCCTGGGAAGCCTCCTCCAGGCCTCTGAGGCCTAGAATGGACTTCCGGAAGCAGTGTGCATTCAGCCGGTCCTCCAAACTCAAGAAAATTTAGCTACCGGTTCTACTGAACCGGTTTGAACTGGCTGAATCCTACCACTGAGGAGAACCCCTACCATCTCAGATAAGTGACTGTCCAGTCTCTTCTTAAAAACCTCCAGTGATGGAGCACCCATGATTTCTGGAGGCAAGTTGTTCCACTGGTTGATTGTCCTCACTGTTAGGAAGCTTCTCCTTAATTCCAGGTTGCTTCTCTCTTTGATCAGTTTCCAACCATTGTTTCTTGTCCTGCCTTCAGGTGCTTTGGAAAATAGATTGACCCCCTCCTCTTGTGTGGCCTAGCCCCTCAAATATTGGAATATACTGCTATCATGTCACTTTGCCCTCTCCAAAAACATCTTCCAGATGCTGCAGTTGAATTTCCAGCTGGTGAAGATTCTGGTGATTCATTTTTTTTTCCTGCCCTCCTGTGGTCTTTTGGACCGAGTTTTAAACACAGCTGCATTCATTTTCTTCTTAAAGAAAAGTGGCACCTTTGGGAAAGTCAGAGGGCTGTCAGAAATTTCCTTGGCGCGGGGAAGACTGATGCTGGAAAAAAACCCAAACAAACCTGCAGACAGGATCATAATAAGGTATTAAAAGAAGAGAGAGGACTTGAGCATCAGAGATTTTTATTTTTCTTTCTTCTTTTTCTTAAGTAACAGCACATCTGCAGGACAGAAAACTTCCATCGCTGCTCATTGTTTTAACGTGGCAGGAACACTTAAGAGAAGAAGAGAAACTGTGCATGTGCGTGCACGAGAGATTTATTTTAGTGTAACATGATTTTCAGGCAGGGAGGAAAGGAGACACAGGAAGATTAGGCATCAGGCATCAATTCTGATAAAAAGTGCACTTTGGAAGTCCTTCACATAGATTTAATGTTGTTTCTTAGCTAACAAACCACAAAGAATCAAGAATTAGTATCGTATTTTCCCCCAAGATAAGACCGGGTCTTATATTAATTTTTGCTCCAAAGGACGCATTAGGGCTTATATTCAGGTGATCTCTTATTATTTTCATGTACAACAATCTACATTTATTCAAATAATGTCAATAATATTATTTATTTATATTTAATTATAGAATAGAATAGAATAGAATAGAACAGAGTAGAGTAGAGTAGTGTAGTGTAGAGTAGAATAGAATAGAATAGAATAGAGTAGAGTAGAGTAGTGTAGTGTAGTGTAGAGTAGAATAGAATAGAATAGAGTATAGAGTATAGTAGTGTAATGTAGAGTAGAATAGAATAGAATAGAACAGAGTAGAGTAGAGTAGTGTAGTGTAGTGTAGAGTAGAATAGAATAGAGTATAGAGTAGAGTAGAGTAGTGTAGTGTAGAATAGAATAGAACAGAGTAGAGTAGAGTAGTGTAGTGTAGTGTAGAGTAGAGTAGAGTAGAGTAGAGTAGAATAGAATAGAATAGAATAGAATAGAATAGAATAGAATAGAACTGGAAGGGACCTTGGAGGTCTTATAGTCCAGCCCCCCGCTTAAGCAGGAGAACCTTCACCATCTCAGACAAGTGACTGTCCAGCTCTTCTTAAAAATTTCCAGTGATGGAGCGCCACGATTTCTGGAGGCGAGCTATTCCACTGGTTGATTGTCCTCACTGTTAGGAAGTTTCTCCTTAATTCTAGGTTGCTTCTCTCTTTGATCAGTTTCCAACCATTGTTTCTCATCCAATCCTCTGGTGTTTTGGAGAATAACATGACTCCTCCTTTGTGGCAGCCACTCAAATACTGGAACACTGCTATCATGTCTCCCCTATTTCTTCTTTTCTTTAGACTAGCCAAACCCAAGTCCTGCAGCCGTTCTTCGTCTGTTTTAGTCTCCAGGGCCTTGATCGTTTTAGTTGCTCTTCTCTGAATTTTTAACATCATTATTTTATAATTCAATATGTCCATTGTGTGTTGTAATGGACGTACTAAATGCATCCATCTGGCTGACAATCTTAACTGGGGCTTATTTTTTGTGGGTGGGGCTTATATTATGAGCATCCTGAAAAATCATTGTAAGACTTATTTTCCGGTTGGGTCTTATGTTCGGGGAAATACAGTAGCTGTCAGTTTGATGAATTGAAATTGACCTGGTATTTAGATTATTGGCCATTGGAGTATCTAAGATGTGTTGCAGTACTCGACTTACAAACACCATTAAGACCACGATTTCCATGTCTAAGCAAGATGATTGTTGAGTGAACCAGCTTAGCATTATGATGTGTTTTTTTTTTGCCATCGTTGTCCAATGACTTACTGCAGTTTTTAACTGGATCATGCAATTGTTAAGCAACATTTCCTCAGAGTGAGATGGGCAGCAAACAGATTTAATAAATACAAGTAGTCCTTGACTTACAACAGTTCATTTAATAACCGTTCAAAGTTACAACAGCGATGAAAAAAAGTGGCTTCTGACCATTTTTCACACTTACGACCATTACAGCATCCCCAGTGTTGAAATAAAAATTAAGTCCAGTTCCAAGCTGGGAGTAAGACGCTGGAAATAAAATGGAGGCTGCTTAGGAATGAAGGTTCTTGTTTATTGATGAGCAGAACCAGCCACAGCATGCGGTTCTGGGACAGCTGACAAAATGGAGTTCAGAGTGGGTGGGTTTTTATACCTTCTTTGGTCTTTGTATTTCAGATGTCTGTTGTGAAATGTACTTTGACCTGTGTGCCCTTTTTGTTGTTGTTGTTAGTTGCAAAGTCATGTCCGACCCATCGCAACCCCATGGACAGTGTTCCTCCAGGCCTTCCTGTCCTCTACCATCTTCTGGAGTCCATTGAAGCTCACGCCTACTGCTCCAGTAACTCCATCCAGCCACCTCCTTCTCTGTCATCCCCTTCTTCTCTTGCCCTCCATCTTTTCCAGCATTAGGCTCTTCTCCAGTGAGTCCTTCCTTCTCATTAGGTGGCCAAAGTATTTGAGTTTTAACTTCACGATCTGGTCTTCTAAAGAGCAGTCGGGGTTGATCTCCTCTAGGACCGACCAGTTTGATCACCTTGCAGTCCAGGGGACTCGCAGGAGTCTTCTCCAGCACCATAGTTCAAAGGCCTCCATTCTTTGGCGCTCAGCCTTTCTTGTGGTCCAATTCTCACAGCCATACATTGCAACTGGGAAAACCATGGCCTTGACTATATGCACTTTTGTTGGCAGGGTGATGTCTCTGCTTTTTAGTATGCTGTCTAGATTTGCCATAGCTTTCCTCCCCAGGAGCAAGCGTCTTTTAATTTCTTGGCTGCAGTCCCCATCTGAGGTGATCTTGGAGCCCAGAAAAATAAAATCTGTCACTACCTCCATTTCTTCCCCATCTATTTGCCAGGAATTGAGAGGGCCGGATGCTATGATCTTGGTTTTCTTAATGTTGAGTTTCAAGCCAACTTTTGCACTCTCCTTCTTCACCCGCATCAAGAGGCTCTTTAGTTCCTCTTCCCTTTCTGCCATTAGAGTGGTATCGTCTCCCTCCCCCTGCCCTTTTAGTAGTCTAATTATTGTTGCCTGACTCCCATTGTGGCTAAGAAATCCTGTCCTGTCCTTGGAACTGGGAAGGGAATGTATATTTTTAGGAGTCTTTGTTTTTCTAATCCCATCAGCTCCAGTCTTCTGTGGGAGCTGTGGCTGAAGGCATTTTGGTGGTCCCAGTTTTTTGGAATGGATTAAAAAAATCTCTGTTTCTAAAGATTGGCTTCCTCAGGTTTCTGCCTGAGGAAGGGAGACTGGGGCTGTTTCTGCCTTTGTTAAGATTTTTTCCCCCTCCATTTCTCCTTCAAGGGAAATATAATATCCTGCCTCTTTTTAATATTGAGAACAAAGAATATTTTAATCTGGGGAGGGGGGGCCCTTCCTACACCAGGATCACATGATCAAAATTCAGATGCTTGGCAGCTGACTCACACCTACGTCAGTTGCAGTCTCACGGTCATATGATCCGCTTTTGCGACCTTCTTACAAGCAACGTCAATGGGGAAGCCAGGTTCACTTAACAACCAGGTAACTAAGTTAACAATTGCCATGATTCACTTAACAACTGTGGCAAGAAAAGTGATACAATGGGGCAAAATTCACTTAACAAATGTCTCATTCATCAACACAAATTTTGGGCTCAATTGTGGTCATAAGTCGAGGACTAGCTGTAAATAAATTCTGGGAGTTGTACATGACTAACAGGTCATGTAGTTAGTCCTGGAATTTCATGGAGATATCCCACCCAAGTTCAAACTAAGCCTAATCCTAGTTAGATTTTAGGATGGGCCAATTTTTTTCTAGCTAGGGCCACCTCGTTGGATCCTCAGAGTAAGAATGAACTCATTCTCCTCTTTGTTATCCTTATCCAATACTTTCCTGTTATTCTCTACCTTTCCTAGAGGTTGACATGGTCCCACTAGATGTTTCCTCATCCAGACATTAAGGACCACATCCAGTGATAGGATTCAAATACCTGAACAACTGGTTCTCTTATTCGATGCAGGCCTGGGCCTCGGAGGCCTAGAACGGATTGCCGGAAGTGGTATCCATGCACTTCCGGTGGGCCGTTCTAGGCCTGAGAGGCCTCCTCCAGGCCTCCAAGGCCTAGAACGGACTTCCAGTAGTGGTATCCATGCACTTCTGGTGGGCCGTTCTAGGCCTGGAGGTCTAGAAGCCAGCCAGTTCTCCGAATTTATTTTATTTATGAGACCTATATACCGCTTTAAGTGCAAGCATTCTCTAAGCGGTGTACACCAGTAAGCAATGTATATATATATTTACATTGCCCCCAACAATCTGGGTCCTCATTTTACCTATCCCGGAAGGATGGAAGACTGAGTCAACCTTGAGCCGGTGAGATTTGAACCGCTGACCTGCTAAACACAGTCAGCTAAAGTGGTCTGCAGTACTGCACTCTAACTGCTGCGCCACCTCAGCAAAATTTAGCTACCGGTGCGAACCGGCTGAATCCCACCACTGACCCCGTCACCAAGAACAATCAGTATCAACAAATGCAACGAATAAAACAAAATAAGACCATCACGATCCTGATCTTATTTGTTTTTCTCTGCAAAGGGATTTCGGTTGAGAAGCCCAAAGGGGTTGTATTGAAATGAGGAATTGGTATTTCATTTGCCTTTGAAGCCGTAATTAGCCAAGAGAAGTTGACATTCAATTTTACAACAGCCATTACAATAAGGCACGGGAACGTTGAAATTAGCTAGGTGGCTCATCAATAATAGAATTCCCTGAATCACATGGTCCTTGGGCACCCTTGATGGACGGAGGCATCCATTCCCATCTTCCTCCCTACCCCATTAATTCAATTAGTCCACCCTGAAGTAAGGCTGTATAGAGTAATGACTTCTGGGACCAGTGTCAAGATCGCTTATCGGGAATGGCCGACTAAAAATATTTCAAAACAGAGACTTAATGACATCTAAAATTGGAGGAGAGTCTTGTCTCTCTGCTTCTAATGACCCTTGTAATCAGAGGGCCATTAGGTATCCATGGGACAGTAAATATTTCTCCAATTCCATCTAGAAGTCCAGGAACGATTTGCGTGGGTTTTGAGTGCCAAGAAATGGTCGAGAACTTCTGACCTCAGGGCTGCTCATTTATCTAACTACAGCTTTCTTGTATCAGCATAAATAGGACAGGCAGCTGTTTTGGATACCTTCAGGCTGTGAGTTGGAGTCTTGAAGAGATTAAAAAAAAAAGATTATAGTAATCCTTCCTTCCTTCCCTCCTCCCTTCTACCCCTTCCTTCTTTTCCTTCCTTCTTTCCTTCCTTCCTTCCCTCCCCCTCTCTCTCCCTCCCTCCCTCCCTCCCCCCCTCTCTCTCCCTTCCTTCCTTCCTTCCTTCCTTCCTTCCTTCCTTCCTTCCTTCCTTCCTTCCTTCCTTCCTTCCTTCCCTCCCCCTCTCTCTCCCTCTCTCTCTCCCTTCCTTCCTTCCTTCCTTCCCTCCCCCCTCTCTCCCTCCCTCTCTCTTTCTCCCTTCCTTCCTTCGTTCTTTCCTTCCTTCTTTCCTTCTTTCTTTCCTTCCTTCCCTCCCCCTTCTCTCTCTCTCCCTCCCTCTCTCTCTCTCTCCCTTCCTTCCTTCTCCCTTCCTTCCTTCCTTCCTTCCTTCCTTCCTTCCTTCCTTCCTTCCTTCCCTCTCCCTTCCTTCCTACCTTCCTTCCTTCCTTCCCTCCCCCTCTCTCTCCCTCCCTCCCTCCCTCTCTCTCCCTTCCTTCCTTCCCTCTCCCTTCCTTCCTTCCTTCCTTCCTTCCTTCCTTCCTTCCTTCCTTCCTTCCTTCCTTCCTTCCTTCCTTCCTTCCTTCCTTCCTTCCCTCCCTCCCTGAGTTCATTACTGGAATATTAATACCGTTTATCCAAATGTCAGCTCCATCACTGTGTGCCAAAGTGGTCCAGTCAAATTGCTGGCACTTAGTTTATATTGTGTTATCCAAATGGCTAGAATAATAATTCCTATGCTAATCTTTTCTTCCTAACATTTTCCTTCAAGTTCAGGCATCTCCATTTTTCCTTCTCAGATCAACCAAGTTTTTATCCATCAGTTGACATAGGAATTGACCAACTAGCTTGCTACCCAACCTGACATCATGGATTGAAAGAGAGTGACAAGCCCTAGTCACCCAACCAGCTTTCATGCCTAAGCCAGGTGATCAGCCCACACACACACGCACACACACACACACACACATACACACACACACACACAGAGACACAATCTAATATAAATTATAATATAAAAATAGTAAATTGTGGATATAAAAATATCCAGTATTTTTCTTACTGGTTCGTTTTGAACAATATACTGTGGAATGATTGTTTAGTCCTAAGTGATTGAAGTAACTCCAGAGAAACTTGAACTAAGTAAATCTAATGCAATGATTGTGAGGCACTGGATACAGACCCGCAAAACCATGCTTTAGTTGTGACTGTGTGCAGCCGCAGTTCTCCTCCTTGTTTCCTTCTTTAATGTTTCTCTACTGCCTTCAGATCCAGCTTTCGACAAAACCGGGCAATGACAAGACGTAACACACATCAAGAAAATCTACTCTTCCCGGCACTTAAAACCTCTGAATCAATACATATTGCAGAGTGACAGAGCTGTTGCTAAAACCACAAAATCCAATAAAATCCACTTCGCTGGAGACTAAAGAAAAATGGACCCAAAGTGAAAACTCATATTGGATTGCTTCTGATCAATTTTCCTTAGAGGCCTGCCCCGTTGTAGCCGCCTTAAGAACAAACTGCATCACTGTCTGGTTTGCGGGTAGCAGAATTTCAGTTAGAAAGTCCACACAGAGAGTGGTGAGGACAGCTGAGAAGATTATAAGAAGCTCACTTCCCCTTTTTCAGGACACGGCTTATAAGCACATGCGCTTAGAGCTCGGAGCATTGTTAGAGACCCCACACACTCACTTCACAGTCTGTTTCTGTTGCTCCCGTCTGGGAGGAGGTTTTGAAGTATTTATAGCAGGACTGCCCGATTCTGTAATAGTCTTGATCCCTATGGTATCCGTCTGGTAAACTTGCAAAATTAGTTTTTCTTGCCATGTATATATGTATACATCCAAACTAGATTGTGTTGTTTCTCTTCCATTCCATTCCATATTTTCTGTTCTGTTCCGTTCCGTTCCTTTCTATTCCATTCCATATTTTCTATTCTATTCTATTCTATTCTATTCTATTCTATTCTATTCTATTCTATTCTATTCTATTCCATTCCATTCCATATTTTCTATTCCATTCCATTCCATATTGTTATTGTGCTGTGCACACCCCCTGCTTATATAACTGAATACAATTGAGCCCAATATTGCTAAGTGAGACATTTCTTTAGTGAGTTTTGCCCCATTTTATGACCTTTCTTGTCACAGTTGTTAAGTGAATCGCTGTAATTGTTAGGTTCATAACCCGGTTGTTAAGTGAATCTGGCCTCCCCCTTGACTTGGCTTGTAAGGAGGTGGTTCATTGCAACCAATGACTTTGGGTGAACGATCCACATTGCATCCTTTTACACATCTTGAACACTGTTGTGATTCCTTGCCAGCCAGTGCATTCGGCAGCTGAGACAGAGGAATCAGAGGAGGAGGAGGGGCCTGGAGTGACATTAGAGTCAGAGGAAGGCTCTGAGGAGCTCCAATACTTACAATTGGATGAGGAGCCTGGCCCCTCTACTTGCGCTCAGGCTGAGACACAGCTGTCTGGGAGCCTGAGTTGGACAGTGATGAAGAACAGCTGGGACAAATCCCTGATGCACGAAAGAACCGGCAAGAGAAGCGAGTAGGACAGAGGAATGCAATGGAGCGGTTCCAAAGGCAAGGGAGAAGACATTAGGAAGCCACGCCTTGGCTGCATAATAAAAGAGGTGCTAGTTGCCGAAGACAACCATTCATGTTGAGGATCGAGTTTCCGTGGACTGTGTTTGTTTGCCTTGGACATTGACTCAGGTCTGTGAGAATAAAAGGGGTTGTTTTTTTCCTGTGGTTCCAGTCTGCTTCTTGGAAGAGGGGTTTCTCCTTGTGAGCATAACAAGAACTCACTTAGGCTGGGACAGAACAAACACAAACTATCCTATCACACCACTCCATGGACCCGCAGCCCCAGTAGGCAGTCCATTCGGTTCTGTTTTTCTCGCACTAAAACGCTACACCGAGAAGGAATTGCTTGACAAGAGGCTGCTGAAAAAAAGAAGGGAGGTTTCTGAAACCTGGGTACACAAAGACATTTTGGGATGATTGCATTCTGAAACAGCGCCTATTAGGGGAAGTTATTTAAAAAGAGAAATGAACTTTCTTTAGGGGGATTTACATTTTTAAAGCCCGCTTTCTGGAAATTTACATTAAAAAAAAAAAGAAGAGCGCTGGGGAAATTTGCATGAAAACCCACGTCGATTAGGAGAAATCATATACGGAAATTGAATGCAGAATATGCGGAAAGCATTACAAATGACAAGCACACGAAGACTGTTAATTGCATTTCCCTCCCCTTTGGGGGAATTCCCCCCCCAAAACTTCTGAGAAGATTCCCTTACTAATGCAAACAGTAAAACAGACAATTTATACCAGTCTCCAATGGTAACTAGCATACTAAAAAGCAGAGACATCACCCTGCCAACAAAAGTACGTATAGTCAAGGCCATGGTTTTCCCAGTTGCAATGTATGGCTGCGAAAGTTGGACCATAAGAAAGGCTGAGTGCCAAAGAATTGAGGCCTTTGAACTATGGTGCTGGAGAAGACTCCTGCAAGTCTCTTGGACTGCAAGGCGTTCAAACCGGTCAGTTCTAGAAGAGATCAACCCCAACTGCTCTTTAGAAGGCCAGATCCTGAAGTTGAAACTCAAGTACTTTGGCCACCTAATGAGAAGGAAGGACTCACTGGAGAAGAGCCTAATGCTGGGAAAGATTGAGGGCAATAGAAGAAGGGGACGACAGAGAATGAGGTGGCTGGATGGAGTCACTGAAGCAGCAGGCGTGAACTTAAATGGACTCCATAAGATGGTAGAGGACAGGAAGACCTGGAGGAACGTTGTCCATGGGGTCGCGATGGGTCGGACACGACTTCGCAATTAACAACAACAACCAGTGGTAACTACAAAGGGCTGTGTGTTTGTCAAGGTAATGTTGTCAAATAAAGCATTCTATTTCACACACCCTGTATCCGTGATGAGGATCATTCTGGCTTATTTGTTAAAATATGTTTGTGGGTGGGATCTGTAACAACAATAATAACAACAACAACCTCTGGACTAACACATCCAGAAATGTTTTCTCTATGGAAAAAAATCCATCTGATTTCCAGGAACACTGGACTGGAGCCATATTTAAGTCATTTATTTATTTCAGGATCCAATCTGGGTTGGAGTACAAGAGCAAATAAATAAAATGTTTATTTGTTCTTGTATGCAGTCCATTATTTATGTATTTATTTCCCGCCATTGTTGTTTTGACAAATAACTCAAGGTGGCAAATGTATCCAACACACCTTCATACTCTTATTTTCTCCACAACAACCACTCTGGGCTTTTATTTTTAAGGCAGGATTAGAATTCACTGTCTCCTGGTGATTGGCCCAAAGTCATCTAGCCAACTTTCATTCCTAAGGCAGGACTAGAACTCACCATCTCCTGGTGATTGGCCCAGAGTCATCCAGTTGGCTTTCATGGCTAAGGCAGGACTAGAACTCACTGTCTCCTAGTGATTGGCCCAGAGTCACCCAGTTGGCTTTCATGGCTAAGGCGGGACTAGAACTCACTGTCTCCTAGTGATTGGCCCAGAGTCACCCAGTCGGCTTTCCTGCCTAAGGCGGGACTAGAACTTACTGTCTCCTGGTGATTGGCCCAAAGTCTACCAGTATGCTAGAAAAACCAATTCAATGTATGTGCCAAGTGTTCATGTAGTGCTTGATTTATGGCTGGTCATTTAACAACCGTTCAGAGACAATTTGGAAAGAGAGGGTCATAAAACCCATCCACCTGTCACAAAACATTATGCCACCCTCCCTACAGTCACACAACCACATTTTGAGCACTTGGCAACTAGTCCACATACGAAGAACGGCTGCGGGACTTGTGTTTGGCTAGTCTAAAGAAAAGAAGAAATAGGGGCGACATGATAGCAGTGTTCCAGTATCTGAGGGGTTGCCCCAAAGAAGAGGGGGTCAAATTATTCTCCAAAGCACCAGAGGGAAGGATAAGAAACAATGGTGGGAAACTGACCAAAGAGAGAAGCAACCTGGAACTAAGGAGAAACTTCCTGACAATGAAGACAATCAACCAGTGGAACAGCTTGTCACCAGAAATCATGGGTGCTCCATCACTGGAGATCTTTAAGAAAAGACTAGACAATCACCTGCTTGAGGTAGTGTAGGGTCTCCTGCTTGAGCAGGGGGCTGGACTAGAAGACCTCCAAGGTCCCTTCCAGCTCTATTCTATTCTATATCTGGTTACAGGGTTCCGCAGTCATGTAAACATGATTTATTTATTTATTTATTTTCATTATTTTATTAATTTTTTTATAGTCACAAATCCTTAATATTTTATCAGCAACATATTGCCTGGATTCCAATGTTTAGTTTACTAATACACCTTAAACTCCTTTCTCTCTACCTTGTTTTTATAGCTATTGATAAAAAGGTATTCCCTGTTCTAAAGTAATCCGAATCTTCTTTCTCTTTAATTTTTAGTGTCAGTCTGTCCATTTCTGCATAGTCTAAAATTTTCTTAATTATCTCTTCCTCCGCTGGTCATTCTTCATCTTCCCAAATGTTGAGCAAATACAATTCCTCGCTGCAGTTAACACATGTAACATTAAATATATACATTCCTTCTCATAATTTCCTACAATTATACCTAACAATCATTTTTCTTTAATCATATATGTATTCTTGAGCAAAATCTTTTGGCTTTTGGGCATGTCCGCCAAAGATGATAGTATGTGCCTGGTTTTTGTCTACATTTCCAACAATTACTAGACATATTTTTAAACATTTTCGCTAACCTCACAGGTGTTAAGTGCCCTCTGTAAAACATTTTATATAGGTTTTGTTACTTTAGAATTTCTTTCCAAAAGGCTTTGCCAGTTTTCTAACTCTAAGTTATGCCCAAAGTTTTTTGCCCATATTTTTATTTTTTATTTGCCACTTTCCAGCATTTTTTTCCTGGTTTCCAGCAGAAAAACAAACAAATGCCCAATTAAGATGATGGATTTGAATGTACAACTTTGTGAGTTGCTTAGCAACCATGGTAAAAAGGGTCATAAAATGGGGTCTGGTTACATAGGTGTCTCGATTTAAGACTATCACAACTTACAGTCGAAATCCCATCCCCTTTGGGGACCACAAGTCCAGGACTACCTATATGTGTGTAAATCACAAATTGGCTTTAGGGATAAGAAATCAGCCAGAACCAAGCACGCATGTTGGAAAGTGCCTGAAGGCAAGACAAGAAACAATGGATGGAAACTAATAAAGGAAAGAAGCAACTTGGAATTAAGGAGAAATTTCCTAACTATGAGAACAATTAACCAGTGGAACGGCTTGCCTCTGGAAGTTGTGGATGGTCCATCACTGGAGGTTTTGAAGAAAAGACTGGACAGCCACCTGTTTGAAATGATATAGGGTCTCCTGCTTGAGCAGGGGGTTGGACTAGAAGACCTCCAAGATCCCTTCCAGCTCTATTCTGATTGATAGTAACTGCATTCTACCATGAGCAGGGTTCCATGGGTGTTCTGTGCAAGAGTAAGCATAGCTAACTGAAGCTGGTCATTGATCTCTTAGACCAGAAGGGTTGGGGAGAGAGAGAGAGAGAGAGAGAGAGAGAGAGAGAGAGAGAGAGAGAGAGAGAGAGAGAGAGAGAGAGAGAGAGAGAGAGAGACAGAGACAGAGAGACACAGAGAGACACAGAGACAGACAGAGACAGAGAGACAGACACACAGACACACACAGAGAGAGACAGAGACAGACAGACAGAGACAGAAATAGAGAGACAGACAGAGAGAGAGAGACACACACAGAGAGACAGAGAGACAGAGACACAGAGACAGAGGGAGAGAGACAGAGAGAGACAGAGACACACACAGACAGACAGAGAGACAGAGACAGAGAGACAGACACAGAGAGAGACAGACAGACAGACAGAGAGACAGACATACAGACATACAGAAACAGAGAGATAGAGACAGAGACACACACAGAGAGACAGACACACACAGAGAGAGACAGAGAGACAGAGAGAGAGAGAGAGAGAGAGAGAGAGAGAGAGAGAGAGAGAGAGACAGAGACCGAGACTGAGACAGAGACAGAGAGACAGACAGAGACACACAGAGAGAGATAGAGAGAGAGACAGAGAGAGGAGAGATAGACAGACACACACACACACAGAGAGAGACAGAGAGAGAGACAGAGAGATGAGAGACAGAGACAGAGACAGAGAGACAGACAGAGACACACACAGACAGAGAGAGAGATAGAGAGAGAGACAGAGAGAGGAGAGAGAGACAGAGACAGAGAGAGAGACAGAGAGAGACAGAGATAGAGAAAGAGAACAAGAAAGAGAAAGAGAGAGATAATGCTTCTTGAATGGAGTATGTATGAGATCCTTGTCTGTTTATCCCTTCCTGATAGCACCCAGGAATTGATTTCAATTAAAATGTAAAGGACAGAGAAATGGAACCCAATCAATTCTCAGTAGCATTTCCACATAAGCGTCACCCCACATCTGCCATGGGCAGAGAAGGATGAATACAAATGGGTTTCTCTTCATTGCTTTGAGACGCCCATCACATCCCCAAATGTCCTTCTAACTCTTTCAATTAACTTACATGGCTCTCAGATATTATCCTTGACCTCTCCTGAATTAATATGCAGATTGGAACATAGTTATCCTATTATCTGAGGAGATCTGGGAGCTGACCCTTAATAACTTTTCTCCTCGGCAACCCAGTCTTTTTTTTGATGAATGACCTACTAGAGTCAACAGATCATCATTGCCTTTGGTTCCCAGGGACATTTGCAGGCCCATTCTCAATAGTAAACAAAGAAACTAAGTTTTTTATGATAGCAGTCATCCAATATTTGAGAGCGGTTGTCACAAAGAAGAGGGGTCGACCTATTCCAAGTGTAAGGCCACACTTGGAATACTGCATCCAGTTTTGGTCACCACGATGTAAAAAAGATGTTGAGACTCTAGAAAGAGTGCAGAGAAGAGCAACAAAGATCATCAGGGGACTGGAGGCTAAAGCATATAAGGAACGGTTGCTGGAATTAGGGATGTCGTTTAATGAAGAGAAGGACGAGGGGGGACATGATAGCAGTACTTCCAGTACTTGAGAGGCTGCCACAAAGAGGAGGGGGTCAATTTATGCTCCAAGGGGCCTGAAGGCAGGACAAGAAGCAACAGATGGAAACTAATCAAGCAGGAAAGCAACCTAGAACTAAGGAGAAACTTCCTGACAGTTAGAACAATTAATGAGTGGAACAACCTGCCTCCAGAAGTTGTGAATGCTCCATCATTGGAAGTTTTTATGAAGAGATTGGGCAATGATTTGTCTGAAATGGTATAGGGTATATGGTATGGGGTTGGACTAGAAGACCTCCAAGGTCCCTTCCAACTCTGGTATTCTATTCTATTCTATTCTATTCTATTCTATTCTATTCTATTCTATTCTATTCTATTCTAGTCTAGTCTAGTCTAGTCTAGTCTAGTCTAGTCTAGTCTAGTCTAGTCTATTCATTACTCTATTCTATTCTATTCTATTCTAGTCTAGTCTAGTCTATTCTATTCTAGTCTAGTCTAGTCTAGTCTAATCTATTCTATTCATTATTCTATTCTATTCTATTCTATTCTATTCTAGTCTATTCTATTCTAGTCTAGTCTAATCTATTCATTATTCTATTCTATTCTATTCTATTCTATTCTATTCTATTCTATTCTATTCTATTCATTATTCTATTCTATTCTGTTCTGTTCTGTTCTGTCCTGTCCTGTTCTGTTCTGTTCTGTTTTGTTCCGTTCTGTTCTATTCATCAAGGATAGAACCAACCTAGATATAAGGAGAAATTTTCTGACAGTGAGAACAGTTAATTGGTGGAACGGCTTGCCTTCAGAAGTTGTGGGTGCCCAACACTGGAGGTTTTCTGGAAGAGAAGGGCAACCATTTCTCCAGAATGCTTTAGAATATCCTGCTTGAGCATGGGGTTGGACTAGAAGACCCCCAAAGCCCCTTCCAACTTTGTTACTGTGTTATTAGACTTCCCATTGCAACCTTATGCAAAATCTATACACAGATCAGGAAGCCAGCATCTACCCACAACGTAGTTCTAGGGTGGAAACAGGCCTTGTAATGCTGAGTTGGGGGGGAAAAAAAGAGAGAAAGACCTTTGAGAGTTGGTTTCCTCTTCCTTTTGAGGCCCAACTAAATCCTTGCAACAAAACAACCTGTTGAAGAAGCGTTGACTGGGAAACAGAGCTGACGATGAGATTATAAACAGAGCAGCTAGTTCCCAGCAGCATTCGTCCCCCTGCAGGGCCATTACAGACCAAGGCCGAGCATTTAGGTAAACATAACCGCCACCATCTCTTGCCACTGAGAGCTAAGTATCAGATATTCCCTTTACTGATGGAAATAATTTTAATCCCAGCTTGCAGGAGAACTGCGCGGCCTTCAAGAACTGATCTGAAAAACAAGCAACGGCAACAGATATCATCTACTTCCTCCCAAGGCAGATCGCTGAGCACGCAAGGGAAGTACTATTTGACAGAGGAGAATGAATCGTCTAGAATAGTCAGGTGATGCCAGTGAATACTATAGGTCAGACAGGTCAAACACAAGACCCATGGGCCCCTGCTGCACTGGCCCGGGTCCACCCTAGCCTGGCCAGGCATCCCCTTGGTGCACGCACAGGAGGCAGCGAGCATGGAAGCACCGACAGTGTCTGGCAGCATCCACAGGCCACACAGCACAGGGGGGTCTGAGCACTGCAAACACCGGGCCAGTTTTCCAAGCAGCAGGTGATGCAGTGTCACCAGCAGCAGGCACAGCAGAGGTGCAGTGGGAGGCATGTGATCCAGCCAGCCAGATGTGCCCGCTCCATCCCACTGTCTGTCTTTGCTTGCCCAGGGCTGGGACAGGGCAAGTGGCCGTGCGGCTGCCCAGTGTGGCTGGTGCGGCCAGATCGTGTGCTTCCCTCCGCGCCTCTATCTCCACCTGCTGTTGGTGCCACTGCCGTGGAGTGAGGCAAAGCAAGGCAGGTGGCAGGGCAAAGGTGGTGCCATGCCATGGTGTCTGCGTGTTTGGCCCATGCCATCCAACCTCATCCTCCAGCGAGTGTCCTGGGAGCTCAAGGACTATGTGCCCACTGCCCAGGACCCCACACAGCCTGTGTTGCCATTTGGAGGCCCTCCCATGCAGCCTGAGAGTGTCGGCGAGGATCGTCTGGTGGATCAGGCCCTGGAGTCCACCCTGGTCCCACCCCTCTCTGCCAGAAACCCCTGGATCCCCCCCCCAGCCTCACTTGGGCTCACACAGGCACCCTCTGATGTGAGCGACATCGAGCTGGCCATGTCCACCCTAGCCACACCCACCCAAACATTTCAGAAGTGGTTTGCCATTGTCTCCTTCCTAGGGCTGAGGGACTGACTGGCCAGGGCCAGTTTCCTACCTCAGGCAGGCCTAGAACTAACAATCTCCCGGTCTCTAGTGTGGTATGTTTATTTATTTATTTTTAAAATTTATAAGCCGCCCCACTCCCGGAGGACTCTGGGCAGCTAACAATAAAAACACCATTAAACATAACAAAACAAACAGTACAAGAACAGTCATCCAGGGGTCAGGTTTTATAAACCCCAGGCCTGCCGGAAAAGCCAGGTCTTAAGCAGCTTGCGGAAAACCAACAGGGTGGGAGCGGTCCTAATCTCCGGGGGGAGCTGGTTCCAAGATGTGGGCGCCATCACAGAGAAAGCCCTCCTCCGCGGCCGCGCCAAATGGCACTGCTTGGCCGACGGGACCTGAAGGAGGCCCAGCCTGTGGGGATCTAACCAGACGAAGGGATCTATGAGGTAGTAGGCGGTCTCGCAAATAGCCTGGCCCTGAGCCATATAGGGCTTTAAAGGTAATGACCAACACCTTGAATTGGATCCGGAGACCAATAGGCAACCAGTGCAGCTCACGGAGGATAGGTGTAACATGGGTGTATCGAGGAGCATCCACTATCACTCGCGCGGCTGCATTCTGGACCAACTGTAGTCTCCGAATACTTTTCAAGGGTAGCCCCATGTTGTTCCCGGTCTTTAGAATTCCTTTCTTCCGGAGTCCAACAATTTCCTCTGAAGTCACTATCCCATCTGAATTCTTGGCTCATTTTTTTTTGCCTTTTTTGTTTTGCCTTTTTGATGAAAATAAGCCATTAGCAGTTCGCTTGTCTCAACAGTGGAAAGCATGAGACGCATAATGAGAGAGGCTGAATTTTCTCACCCGGAGAAGAGCAATTGGCATCATTTTCCCATATTCAAAGTTGGACAACATGGGTCCAATTTTCTTCCTTTCATCCTACAGCAAAGAATTCAGATGCTTCTTCTTCCCTAAATTATGCTTTTCTGTTTGTGACGAGAGGGAAATCTCTAGTGGCTAAATTCTTCTTTTTAACATCTGTGGAACTCAGAGATTGTGTCTACATACACACTGTGGGTCTCCCGCAATGACAGCGCCGGAATTGATCTGAGAACTGCAACATTAGGGGGAAAAAATGAATCATATTTAGACTACAGCCTCTTCAAGAAAAGTCCTATGGCCTATCAAACTCAGTGGCATTTAAGGAAAGAGGTCCAAGATAATGGTCCAAGTTATTAAAGGTCAAGTGCTTGCTAAACAGAACGGTTTGACCTGTTTGCCCAAACAGATTGTGCCAATTGGTGCAGTTGGGTAGTTTTAGACTTCAGATTTGATTACCTGTCCTGTCTTTTCTTTGGATGGCACCATCCTTTATTTCACATGATAATTTTGCAGGCTTCCGTCTGATGCCCGCTTGCTCCTTCTTCTTAATGTTGCATTAAATTTGTACCAACGGACCACGCTAAAAGACTGTGAGTGGAAAACTGCAGAAAAAAATGGAGTAATCCTCCAAGAAATAGATTGCTAATGCAAAAATGAGCAGACCTGAGGGGCAAGTCTCTAATCTAAACCCTAAATCATGTGAAGTTGGTTATTACCTTTAAAGCCCTATATGGCTCAGGGCCAGGCTATTTGCGAGACCGCCTACTACCTCATAGATCCCTTCGTCTGGTTAGATCCCACAGGCTGGGCCTCCTTCAGGTCCTGTCGGCCAAGCAGTGCCATTGGGTGGGGCCGCGGGGGAGGGCCTTCTCTGTGATGGCGCCCACGTCTTGGAACCAGCTCCCCCTGGAGATTAGGATCGCTCCCACCCTGTTGGTCTTCCATAAGCTACTTAAGACCTGGCTTTTCCGGCAGGCCTGGGTTTATAAAATCTGACCCCTGGATGACTGTTCTTGTACTGTTTGTTTTGTTATGTTTAATGGTGTTTTTATTGTTAGCCGCCCAGAGTCCTCCGGGAGTGGGGCGGCTTATAAATTTTAAAAATAAATAAATAAATAAATACCGCTTTATAAAGCCTTAGTAAGACCCCACCTGGACTACTGCATCCAGTCTGGTCACCACGTTACAAAAAAGATGTTGAGACTTTGGAAAAAGTGTAGAGAAGAGCAACTAGGATGATTAAAGGCCTGGGGACAAAAACACAATGAGAACGGTTGCAGGAACTGAGCATGGCTAGCCTAGAGGAAAGAAGAAACAGGGGCAACATGATAGCAATATTCCAGTATTTGAGGGGCTGCCACAAAGAAGAGAGGGTCACATTCTTCAAAGCATCAGAGGGAAGGACGAGAAACAATGGCTGGAAACTAATCAAGGAGAGAAGCAACCTGGAATTAAGGAGAAACTTCCTGACAGTGAGGACAATTAACCAGTGGAACAAAAGTTGCCTCCAGACAACGTGTTAAGTGAATCTGAGGGTTTCTCCCATCATGCATCATGCTTTTTTTACCCAGCAGGCAAAAAAAAAAAAAGACATTCAAATCCATTCATTTTGGGTTAAAAGTATATTTCAAAAGATGTCCCCATTTCTTTCTTCCCTCTGTGGCTGAAAAGCACGCGAGGTTTACCACAGTTCTATCCCTTTATAATGTCTTCTGCCACTGGTTTCATCAGATTCCATCTCAAATTGAGTTAATGATATATTTTAATAGCGGGCCATTTCCACGTTAGCAAGATTTAGAGTTTTTAAAAGTTGTCCAATTCTTGTGACTTGGAAATGACTGTAATGAGGACCAGCACAATAATGAGTAATGAGTAATGAGTAATAATGAGTGATGAGGACAAGCACCTGCAACATAACACCCCAGAATTAACAATTGTCGATAAGAGAGACAAAAAAGTTTGGATAGTGGACGTGGCAGTGCCTGGAGACAGCAGAATAGATGAGAAAGAACTGGAGAAGATAACAAAATACAAAGACCTACAAATAGAAATAGAAAGACTGTGGCAAAAGCAAGCAAGGGTAGTACCAATAGTAATGGGCACCTTGGGTGCAATCCCAAAACAACTGGAGCACCACTTGAACACCATTGGCATTGACAAATTTTTTATTAGTCAATTGCAAAAGGCAGCCTTAGTAAGAACTGCTTCCATCCTGCTACGATATCTGTAATACCATCAAACATCCACATCTGCCTATCCCAGGTCCTAGGTAAGGACTCGATAGGTAGACAAAATGCCAAATCCAGTCTGAACATCTGGCTGACTGTGCGATGATCAACAATAATAATAATAATAATAATAATAATTTGAAAGGATCTTGGGGGTCATCTAGTCCAACCCCCTGCTCAGGCAGGAAACCCTATACCATTTCAGACAAATGGCTACCCAGTCTCTTCTTAAAAATCTCCAGTGTTGGAGCAATCACAACTTCTGGAGGCAGGTTGTTCCACTGGTTAATTGTTCTAACTGTCAGGAAATTTCTCCTTAGTTCTTGGTTGCTTCTCTTCTTGGTTAGTTTCCATCCGTTGCTTTTTGTCCTGACTTTAGGAGCTTTGGAGAATAGCTTGACTCCCTCTTCTTTGGGGCAGCCCCTGAGATATTGGAACACTGCTACCATGTTACCCTTAATCCTTCTCTTTGTTAAATTAGATATACCCAATTCCAGCAACTGTTCCTTATATGTTTTAGCCTCCAGTCCCCTGATTATCTTTGTTGCTGTTCTCTGTACTCTTTCTAGAGTCTCAACATCTTTTTTACATCGTGATGACCAAAATTGGATGCAGGATTCCAAGTGTGGCCTTACCAAGGCATTGTAAAGTGGTATTAATACTTCATGTGATCTTGATTCTATCCCTTTGTTGATGCAGCCTAGCACTGTGTTGGCTTTTTTGGCAGCTGCAGCACACGGCTGGCTCCTATTTAAGTGATTGTCCACTAGGACTCCGAGATCCCTCTCACAGTTGCTACTATTGTGAGAAACGGTCTTAGGAAACATACAATCTTCTATAGGTCTGTTTAGAAGTAAATTCCACTGAATTCCGAAGGGATGATTGCCTATTAAATAAAGGCAGGATTTCAACTCCTGTACATCTTTCTTCAAATTGATGCAAAATATTGTTTTTAAAGCTCTTCTACTCATTTATAAATGGCTGCTCTGTCTAGTTGGTGTTCCAGACAATTGATAGATGTTCTCAGAAATTCCAAATACAATTTTGGGGAATGTTTGAGAGGCTGTTGGGCAAGAACATAGAATGATAGAGTTGGAAGGGACCTTGGAGGTCTTCTATCCAACCCCCTGCTTGAGAAGGAGACCTTGTACCATTTCAGACAAATGGCTGTCCAGTCTCTTTTGGAAAGCCTCCAGTGATGGAGCACCCACAACTTCTGAAGAGGTCTAGTGTGTGTGTCATACTTGAGTCTCAAGATGGCGAATGGACTTCTTTTAGGAGGTCGTTTGGAGGCTAAGCCTGCAATGGAAAAGAAAAAGAGACAATCAAAAAGCCAAACAAGAAACCAAATGACCAAATCAACATTTGACCAAGATTAACACTACACCAAAAATTGAGCAATAAACTACTTCAATCAAGGAATTATAACTCAAAGAATTAAATGGTGAACAATAACCTAATGAGGAACTACCAAGAAGGATCCCACCAACAATGAGAGGGAAAGCCACTACTATACAAATAGAGACCCAACCTCATTCACTTCTGACATTGATGATGTTACCTAGCTGGGTCATGAAACGTCTGCAAGAAAACAACCAAGCTCAGAGAGCACCAAGGACCCCACAGTTCTCCTCCTCCTCCTCCTCCTCCTCCTCCTCCTCCTCCTCCTCCTCCTCCTCCTCCTCCTCCTCCTCCTCCTCCTCCTCCTCCTCCTCCTCCTCCTCTATGCAAATCCTCTCCCTTCTAGCACTGATGATGTTCCCTAGTTGGGTCATGAAACGTCTGCAAGAAAATAACCAAACTCAGATAGCACCAAGGACTCCACAGTTCTCCTCTTCCTTCTCCTTCTCCTTCTCCTTCTCCTTCTCCTTCTCCTTCTCCTTCTCCTTCTCCTTCTCCTTCTCCTCCTCCTCCTCCTCCTCTTCTTCTTCTTCCTCCTCCTCCTCCTCCTCCTCTTCTATGCAAATCCTCTCCCTTCTAGCACTGATGATGTTCCCTAGTTGGGTCATGTAACATCTTCAAGAAAACAACAAAGCCCAGAGATCACCAAGGACCTCACAGCCATCCTCCTCCTCCTCCTCCTCCTCCTCCTCCTCCTCCTCCTCCTCCTCCTCCTCCTCCTCCTCCTCCTCCTCCTCCTCCTCCTCCTCCTCCCCCCACCAGGTGAGTGAGACACCACCAGAGCTTTCTTAATTGGGTCTCTCTTTGCTTTGGCTCACACAGCCCAGCAGTTTTGTATATCCATCAGTGCCACACATCTCTTAATTAATCCTTCTTTAAGGACAGTATCTACAAATGGAACTAAATGAGGCCCTTTGTGGCAGAATGAATGCCAGATGTTTCTCTGCAGGATTAGTAGAGCTCGGCAGAAGTTTCCTTCAAGCTATGGAGCATCTTTCTGGCTGGTGACTTCCCATATCACACACACAATTTATATTTCTCAATTGCCAAATAGCCCACCCATATGGCCTGTTCAGGCAGATATACTATTCCCCTCTCTCTTCACATATGGAAGTATTGCCACATCTGGGAAACTCTGGAGAGCAGTGTAATTTAGAGCTTTGTGTTGTCCTTTGCTTCCATTAAGTGTTGATCTGGGTTATCGGCCCAGATCTAAGAGCTGTAATAGATGCATCTCTGACGAAATATTAGATCTTGAAAGTTCGAGAGCCCCGACAATCTTTGAAATAATAGAAAATACTTGTAGCTCAGGTGTTAGATTTTTGTGGTTTCCTCTCCTTGCTTGTTTCATTATAGTTTCTGAACATTTCGTTACCAAACTAGGTAACATCATCAGTAGGATGTCCTTTTCTCCCTATCTTATGAACATCTAATGTGCCACTATGGGCAGTTGGTTGTGTGGCTGGTTGTTTGCTTGAAGCTATATTTAAATCCTGAGCAGCTGATTGGTTCTCTTGTTGATTGGCAGTTTGAACAACAACAACAACAATAACAACAACAATAATAAAAAGTTGGAAGGGACCTTGGAGGTCATCAACTCCCTACTCAGGCAGGAAACCTTCAGACAAATGGCCATCCAGTCTCTTCTTAAAAACTTCCAATGTTGGAGCATCCATAGCTTCTGGAGACAGGTTGTTCCACTGGTTAATTGTTCTGTCAGGAAATTTCTCCTTAGTTCTAGGTTGCTTCTCTCCTTGATTAGTTTCCATCTGTTGCTTCTTGTCCTGCCTTCAGGGGCTTTGGAGAATAGCTTGACTCCCTCTTTTTTGGGGCAGCCCCTGAGATTTTGAAACATGGCTATCATGTCCCCCTCATCCTTCTCTTCATTAAACGAGACATACCCAATTCCAGCAACTGTTTCTTATATGTTTTAGCCTCCTGTCCCCTGATCATATTTGTTGCTCTTCTCTGCATCCTTTCTAGAGTCTTAACATCTTTTTTACATTGTGGTGACCAGAACTGGATGCCATATTCCAAGTGTGGCCTTACCAAGGCATTGCAAAGTGGTATTAACACTTCATGTGATCTTGATTCTGTCTCTCTGTTAACGCAGCCTAGCACTGTGTTGGCTTTTTTGGCAACTGCAGCACACTGGTCTGGTTTCTTACATATTCATATGCTGGATCTAGATGAATTGCTTGTTAATTAAGCACCAAGTGTCTTTCAAGTCTTTGGGCCACATCGGCAACGAACAACACCAGTTCGATTGGGAAGGGATGAAAATCATCAGCCATGCCAACACTCACCACACAGGTGAATTTATTTTGTACTCTACAAAAGGAGCAATGAACAAGCATATTGATTGAGATCCAGCCTATGAACACACAAGAAATCAGACCGTTTGAACTGCCAATCAACAAGAGAACCAATCAGCTGCTCAGAATTTAAATACAGTGCCAAACAAACAACCAATCACACCAACAACTGCCCACAGTGGCACACAAGAGGTTTATAAGATAGGGAGAAAAGGACAAGAACATCCTGCTGCTGATGTTACGTAGTCTGGTAAAGAAACGTCCAGAAACCATATTAAAATCAGCTCGGAGAACAAACCACTGCCAAAGTCCTTACAATCATCTAAGATCATGGTTGTCAGCATTGTACAGATTTTTCTATTCGGTTCAGAAGGCTGATCTTAGCTTACAAGTTCATTTTAGTTCCCGAATGTTGGCTTACCAGACTAGGTAACGTCATCAGCCGGACTTTGTCTTGTCCTATTCCTCTTTAGTTTATATATGTTCTGTGTGCTGGTGGGATCAGCTGGTCACGTGATTGGCTGTTCGTTTGGTGCTGTATATAAATTCTGAGGAGTTGATTGGTCCCCTTGTTTGAATGGTCTGCTTTCTTACGTGTTCGTAGGCTGGATCTCAATCAATATGCTTGTTAATCGCTCCTTTTGTAGAGCAGAATTCCGCAACTTTGGGGGAGGAGCAGGGAGAGGTGAGAAAGAAGGGATGGTTTTGTGTGTGTGTGTGGGGTGAACGCATGTACGTGTGCATGTGTGCACACGGACACCCATTGCTCACACGAGTGGGGTTGCGAATGCCCACGATGCTCGCAGAAACGTTTGAGTGGTGCTCTGTGCACATGGGCACACCTGTGAATCAGCTAGCCACTCACGCAGCCTGATGGCCCATAGGTCATGGTCCGGTAATGAGCCGTGGACCACAGGCTGGGGGCCCCCGTTGTAGAGTACCAGGTTTCAATAGATTCACGTGTGTGGCGAGCACGTCGACTCTGCAACGATATTAGCTGAAAGCCATTTTCCCTTCGTTTTTGGTTGCCATGAAATTGGGCAGGGGCAGGAAGAGTGTTTGATTTTAGACATAACAATAAATTGTTTCGTGGGAACCAAGGTCCTTGCTAACTGCATTTTGGCTTCTGCAATTTTCGTTAGAAAGCCTGCCTAGGTAGGTAATTGAGGAATGTGATTTATGTATTAATGGGGAGGGAATGTAATTTATGTATTAATGGGGAAGGAAGTTTCACTTTGAAACTTAATAACGTTGGGAGGAGTGTTTCAGCTTTGGGTTCTCTTTTGAACATGCCGATATTATATAGCCAAATAAATATGTTCTTTAAGGAATTCAATTTTGCCTTGGTGTTCTTTTGACGGAATCGTGACAGAGAGTTGGCGTGGCCGATGATCTTTGTCCCTTCGAACTGGTGTTGTTCATTGTGGCCCAAAGTCTTGAAAGACCTTTGACCTTTAAGCTCTTGGCCCCCAGGTAGATGACCAAAGGCTTCTTTACTACCTTGCTTGAGCACTAGATAGCAGTCAGAGAGAGCCATGTATTTATGTGCAGGATCTTTGCTCAGTTAACCAAGAACGGTCCTTCTGTCATTAATCTAAGGTCAGCGCCTTCTTTTGTAATCATAAACATCCACCATTCAGTTCAAAATGTCACTGCCTTTTACCAAACCGTCTGCAGCTCCTCACTTTTCTGAGGCTGCCCTTTACAAGCGCCTTCTCAGCTGTCTGGAATGGCGCCCGATTCTGCTTCACAGAGAAAGCATCTGTAATGAAAAAAAAATTAATCCATACTTGTCAACTCATCTCTGATTACAGCACCATCTCTTTAGGTTTCCAAGTTTCTGAGGTCAAGTTTATAAATATTTGTTGGCTACATGGGTTTTCATGGGAGTTAGAAATGTCTTGATGGCATGCGAGGGGGCACATGGCATGGGTTTGTTAACTAACATAGTTATTTTGTATTTAATTTGTCTTATTTTCTCGCTTTTAGAATTAGAATAGAATAGAATAGAATAGAATAGAATAGAAAATATGGAGTGGAGTGGAGTGGAGTGGAATGGAATAGAATAGAATAGAATAGAATAGAATAGAATAGAATAGAATAGAATAGAATAGAATAGAATGTGGAATGGAATGGAATAGAATAGAATGGAATGGAATGGAATGGAATGGAATAGAATAGAATAGAATAGAATAGAATAGAATAGAATAGAATAGAAAATATGGAGTGGAGTGGAGTGGAATGGAATAGAATAGAATAGAATAGAATAGAATAGAATAGAATAGAATGTGGAATGGAATGGAATGGAATGGAATAGAATAGAATAGAATAGAATACAAAATATAGAATAGAATACAAAATATAGAATAGAACAGAACAGAACAGAACAGAATAGAATAAAGAAAATAGAATAGAACAGAACAGAACAGAGCAGAGCAGAATAAAATAATGAAAATAGAATAGAATAGAACAGAATAGAATAGTGTTAGATGCCATCTGTAAAACATTTTGTGTAAGTTTTCTTTATAAGCCACCGCTCTCGTTAATTTAGTGTTTCTTTCCCATAAACTTTGCCAGTTTTCTAATTCTATATTATGTCCAAAGTTCTTTGCCCATATTATCATTGTTTCTTTTACTTGTTCCTCTTCCATCTTTAAGCTTAACAAATATTTATAAAGTTTCTTAATCAATTTTTCATCTGTTTTTAACAGTTATCTCGCCAAATTCTGCCTGTGACAGGATCTACAAATGTGATTTTGTCTCCACAAATAGAGACGGAGTGAATCAAGTGTTGTGTTGTTGCTGCCATGGGGCATGAGAATTTTGTTTTTTTGGTTGTTGTTGTTTTAAAATAGGTTCTATTATATGGTGGAACTTTTAAATTTTTTAAATGTTGTAAGCTGCCCAGATTCATTCTCTGTGAGTTTGTCAGCTTTATAAATTTGTTAAAAATGCAAACCAACAAATGTACAAGTGCTAAAAAAAAAGGTCTCAGAGAAGTTGTATGTTTTTTTTTTTTAAAGTAAAACTGGAACTAGATGGCCAAGTGGAACAACTGGAAAAAATAAGGCAGGAGGCCAAAAATAAATTAAATCGGCAGGGTTATGCATCCCTGCGAGTCTATGAGTCAAAAAAACACAACAAAACAAAATGCAAGAAGTCTTATCATACCAGCTACACACTTTCCTGCCCCCCCCCTCAAATGCTACAAAGTGAAGACTTAACACAGACACAGCCTGATCGGAGCAGAGTTTGGCCCAAGGCATCGGCATTAACGGTAAGCAGAACACCAAAACACAGCTGGGCAAAATGTCCTCCATTCCCTGGAAGGATTCAGTTCCTTTGAAGCTGCAATCAATGTGGCCTAACTTGTCCTGCTGAATCGGTTGCCACATGCCCAAGTTCTTAGCATGTGCGAAGCCACAAGACCGTACATTTCCCAAAGACTGGACACTGTCTCTCCTGCTGTTTGTTTGAGATTAACAGCAGTGCGGAATAGCGAAAGGGGAAGGATGCAACAGCCTGTCAAAAATTCATCCATACAATTTCTTTCATTTGTTCTTATCTTCCTGGCTGCAGCTTTCACCTTCTCTCACATTTTGGGCTTTTGGGGTTCCTGCGCTGTGAACAACCGAGGTGATGTGGTTGAGTTTCGGTGGGTCAATAATGTACATGCCGGCTTAAGAAGTAGGATGTATAAATATACATATATTTATAGTGACCTTGGAGTTCTAGTGGATGAACCGTTGACCATGAGCCAGCTGTGTGCAGCAAGAGCCAAAAAAGCTAACACAATCCTGGGTTGTATAAAAAGAGTCATAGAATCAAGATAAAACTCTAGTGAGGCCACACCTGGAATACTGCAGCCAAGTTTGGCCACCATATCACAAAAAAGATGTTGAGAGTTTGGAAAAAAAATTCAGAGAAGAGCAACAAAGATGATCAAAGACCTGGAGACTAAAACATACGAAGAACACATGCCAGGCTTGGGTTTGGCTAGTCTAGGGATGTCAAACTGACAAGTTGTGATGTATTGTGACTTTTTCCCCCTTGCTGGAGCTGGGGTGGACACAGCTTCCACGTGATGCATCGGTCCTGTGGGCCGGCAGTTTGACACCCCTGGGCTAGTCTAAAGAAAAAAAGAATAGAGGTGACATGATACTGGTAGCGTTATTCCAGTATTTGAGGGGCAGCCACAAAGAAGAGGGGGGTGTCAAATTATTCTCCAAAGCACCAGAAGGCAAAACAAGACACAATGGTTGGAAACTGATCAAAGAGAGAAGCAACCTGGAATTAAGGAGAAACTTCCTAGCGGTGAGGACAATTAACCAGTGGACCAGCTGGCCTCCAGAAATCAGGGGGCATTCCATCACTGGAGGTTTTTAAGAAGAGACTAGACAGTGTCTTGTCTGAGACGGTTTAGGTTCTCCTGCTTGAGCAGGGGGCTGGACTAGAAGACCTTCATGACCCCTTCCAGCTCTATTCTATTCTATTTATATATACATACTGGTTGAAGATGCTGAGCTTGTCACTGCAAAACTGACAGCCCATGTTCAAGACCCAGCACTGTGGAATGGGTGAGCTCCTGTTCCTTGCCTCAGCTCCTGCCCACCGAGCAGTTTTAAACAATGCAAATGTGAGTAGATGAATAGGTATCACTTTGGTGGGAAGGTAACGGTATTCTGTGTGCCTTTGGTGGGTATTTGTGCTAGCTACATGATCATGGAAGTGTTTTTGGACAATGCTGTGGCTCCCTCAACCAAAAAACCAAGATGGCGACTGCTCCCTAGAGTCAGACAAGACTGGACAGGGAAGCCTTTACCTTACATAAATATATAATGCAGCTAACTCTTAGCTTATCACTAGGATTGCTCAAAGGTATATGTTTATTGTCTTTTCTTTATGATTATTGCTCTCGTATCCTGGCCCTGCTTTTTGGTTGACATGAAAGCAGTCTTCCAATATTGGAGGGGCTGTCACAGAGAACAGGGAGTCAATGGCAATAGTACTTAGACTTATATATTGCTTCACACTGCTTTACAGCCTCCTCTAAGCAGTTTACAGAGTCAGCATGTTGCCCTCAACAATCTGGGTCCTCATTTTACTGACCTCAGAAGGATGGAAAGCTGAGTCAACCTTGAGCTGGTCAGGATTGAACTCCTGGCAGTGGGCAGAATCAGCCTGCAATACTACATTCTAACCACTGCACCACCATAGAAGGAAGGAAGGAAGGAAGGAAGAAAAGAAGGAAGAAAAGAAGGAAGGAAGGAAGGAAGGAAGGAATGGAGGGAGGGAGAAAAAGCAATAGCACTTAGACTTATATACTGCTTCACAGTGCTTTGCAGTGCTTTCTAAGCGATTTACAGAGTCAGCCTCTTGCCCCCAACCATCTGGGTCCTCATTTTACCAACCTTGGAAGGATGGAAGGCTGAATCAACTTTGAGCTGGTCAGGATCGAACTCCCGGCAGTGGGCAGAGTTAGCCTGCAATACTGCATTCTAACCACCACGGTCAACCTATTCTCAGAGCACTTGAGGGCAAGACAAGAAGTAACGGATGGAAACTTATCAAGGAGAGATCTAACCTACAACTAAGGAGAAATTTCCACCTTCTCCGACCTGGTGGGATGGGCAAGGAGAAGCGTTCTCACTAATAAAGATAAGGAGCCAGTCCTTCTCCTACATCTACGTTGAGGTGCCCTGCAAAAACAGAGTAATTCCGTCCTATAGGATGGGGCTGAATAGTTCAAATTTCAAGCCTTGAAGGTTGATCCTCAACAGAGGACCAATAGCAAGAGCACTTAGACTCATATACCATTTCACAATGCTTTACAATCCTCTCTAAGCAGTTTACAGAGTCAGCATATTGCCCTCAACAACCTGGCTCCCTCATTTGACTGGGTCCTCAAAAGGATGGAAGGCCAAGTCAAACTTGAGCTGGTCGGGATCGAACTGCTGGCAGTCAGCAGAGTTAGCCTGCAATACAGCATTCTAACCACTACACCCCCAGATTTTTTTTTCCCAAGATCAACCTGGAACTAAGGAGAAAATTCCTGACAGTTAGAACAATTAATCAGTGGAACAACCTGCCTCCAGAGGTTATGGGTGCTCCAACACTGGAGGTTTTGGAAAAGAGACTGGACAGCCACTTGTCTGAAACAGCACAGGGTCTCCTGCTTGAGCAGGGGGTTGGACTAGATGACCTCCAAGGTCCCACCCAACTCTGTTATTCTGTATTAGGTATTCTTGGTTATTGACGGAACTGACAATTGAACAGTCGTCCATGTGACATTCTCCGAAGACTTGTCGTTATTTCTGTTTTTAATCGAAATAATATATATTACAAAAGCGTTCACTCCGGAGCAGCAAAAACTCAAAAACAAACACCTGTCAATCCAGAGACAGGGCCAAGGATCCATGCAGATGGCATTTCCCCCCCCCATCTCCCAGTCCATACTCTTTTTTAATCTAAATGTCAGGGTAGGAAATTAAATCCACAATGAAAAGGAGTGTATCACCAGCATTTTATCAGATCACAGTTTAATAACCGAAAAAGAAGGTCATTCGATTGTCAGATGAGTTCATCTCATAAATTAGGCATCAGGTTTGGTTTTTTTTTTTAAACAATTTTTAATACTTTACAATAACATCTTTCAAAGATACAATGGCTGAGATTTGATGAAGGAACTCTCGCCACGCTGAGCAGCTAACACCAATGAAAGAAGTTTTAGTGTTGTAATGAAACAATTGCTTGGGAATTTATGAAAAGTGTGTGTGTGGGGGGGGTCTCTAAAAGAGTTACCATGTCTTTACCGAGTTAATAATTGACTAAAATGCCAAGGTAACAAAGGACATGGATACTTGGTGAATTCATGTAAGATAATCCTAAAAGTCAATAAATAGATGCAAAATCTGTAGGGAGCGGGGAAAATTGTAGCCGAAAGATTGTTATGAACAAATTGAATTTCCCCTGGAGAAAGCAAAAGGCCAATGGCTCACATAGCTTTAAGAAAAAATATCCTACAAAAATGAAGTTTGTAATCTTAGGTCTGTGTATTTTTGGCCAACAGGAGAACATAGCTTGATTTCCCCCCCCCCCCCCAAGCAAATATGTTATGGGATCATAATGTAAGGGTTGCAAAATCTATAGGGAGGGGGGAGAATTGTAACTGAAACATTGTTGTGAACAAATTGAATTTCCTCTGGATACAGCAAAAGATGTAAAAAAAGATGCTGAGACTCTAGAAAGAGTACAGAGAAGAGCAACAAAGATGATGAGGGGACTGGAGGCTAAAACATATAAGGAACGGTTGCTAGAATTGGGTATGTCTAGTTTAACGAAGAGAAGGATGAGGGGGGACATGATAGCAGTGTTCCAATATCTCAGGGACTGCCCCAAAGAAGAGGGAGTCAAGCTATTCTCCAAAGCCCCTGAAGGAAGGGCAAGAAGCAACGGATGGAAACTAATCAAGGAGAGAAGCAACCTAGAACTAAGGAGAAACTTCCTGACAATTAGAACTATTAACCAGTGGAACAACCTGCCTCCAGATGCGGTGAATACTCCAACATTGGGAGCTTTTAAGAAGAGTCTGGACAGCCATTTGTCTGAAATGGTTTAGCTGGTCATTTGCCTTCTTTTAGAGTCATCGAGGCCACTTGGAGGTTTATCTGTGTCCTCAGAGCCACCTGAATGGTGCAAATGGGCTGCAAGAAACATAGTTAAATGTCCAAGTGGCCTCAACGGCTCTCTCTAAAAGAAGGCAAATGACCAGCTGTCTGCAAGGAGCATAAATTCTTCCATTCCTCACCATCCAGTCAGAGCTGAAGAAGCTTCTGGGACGAGAAGAAAAACATCTTCAAAGAAAAACAAGAAAGTCCAGTTGCGTCTTGAAAAAGCACCTTTGCGACAATTCACACCGATCGTTAGTTCTGGCCATGGCAGCTGCGCAGCTGGAATCACTCTGGTGAAATACAACCCACAAACTCATTCATCTAAATGTGAACAGAGATGACATCTCCCAGACAACACTGCTGCACAACGACATTCCAATTAAGCTTCGCAACATTAAGAGGGCTCTACTATTATCATCTGCCAATCTTTCCGAATCGCTACTGGTATTAATTGAAGGTAATAAGGGGGTGGGGCATTGGGCACCAAGAAAAGGTGCCCAAAAAGATTTTGGTTGAGTTGGAGAATTCTTTGCAGAGAAAGAAGCAAGCTGAAAGGATCAAGATGACTCCTTTTTTTTTAATTGAGAAGATTAAATGCATTTGTGTATTTCAGACTCTTATCGTGGGACTTACATTCTGATCCCTTGCTCATCTTCTTCGCTGATTTCTGAACCACATCAGAAGTGGACATCCAATCAATATTAGTCAGTATCTGGGTTTGAACATGTTTGGGAGCAACACGTGTTAATCACCTGACAATTTTTTTTAAAAAAAACAACAGATCAGTAAACTAAAAAATAAGTAAATAAGAAATAAATATCTTTGCTAAATATAAGAAAGCCAAATTAGTGCCAATAATAATGGGAACCTTGGGGGCAATCCCAAAACAACTTCAGGCACCCCCTGAACAGTGTCGGCATTGACAAATTCACTCTCAGTCAGAAAAACCAAATGCACAGGTAGAGTAAGGTGATACCTTGCTCAATAGTAGTAACTGTGAGAGGAATCTTGGAGTCCTAGTGGACAATCACTTGTGTGCTGCAGCTGCCAAAAAGGCCAACACAGTGCCAGGCTGTATTAACAGAGGGATAGAATCAAGATCAGGTGAAGTGTTAATACCACTTTACAATACCTTAATAAGGCCACACTTGGAATATTGCATCCAGTTTTGGTCACCGCGATGTAAAAAAGATGTTGAGACTCTAGAAAGAGCCCAGAGAAGAGCAACAAAGATGATCTGGGGACTGGAGGCTAAAACATGTAAGGAACAGTTGCTGGAATTGGGTATGTCTAGTTTAATGAAGAGAAGGACGAGGGAAGACATGATAGCAGTCTTCCAATATCTCAGGGGCTGCCCCAAAGAAGAGGGAGTCAAGCTATTCTCCAAAGCACCTGAAGTCAGGACAAGAAGCAGCGGATGGAAACCAATCAAGGAGAGAAGCAGCCTAGAACTAAGGAGAAATTTTTTAAATGTTAGAACAATTAATCAGTGGAACAACCTGCCTCCAGAAGTGGTGAATGCTCCAACAATGGAAGTTTTTAAGAAGAGACTGGACAGTCATTTGTCTGAAATGGTGTAGTGTTTCCTGCCTGAGTAGGGGGTTGGCCTAAATGACCTCCAAGGTCCCTTCCAACTTTATTATTATTAAAAAAAATTGCAAAAGGCAGCTTTATTTGGAACAGCTTACAGCTCTAACACCATCAAACATCAACCTCTGCCTATCCCGGGTCTTTGAGGAGGACTCGATAGATGGATAAGAATGCCAAATCCAGTTTGAACATCTGGCTGACTAGGCAACAAACCCAATAAAAATGAATAATTAAAAATAAGAATTTAAAAAGGAATAAAAACAAACAAGCAAGCAAAAAACTCAAAGGACAGACTTGAGGGATCACTGGATCTTCTTTTTCTGCCTTCAGTTTTGTCAATGGTTTCTGAACAAGTGAGATTAGTTTCTTATTAGAATAGAATAGAGCTGGAAGGGACCTTGGAGGTCTTTTAGTCCAGCCCCCTGCTCAAGCAGGAGAACCTATACTATCACAGACAGGTGATAGTCCAGTCTCTTCTTAAAAATCTCCAGCGCCCACGACTTCTGGTGGCAAGCTGTTCCACTGGTTGATTGTCCTCACTGTCAGGAAATTTCTCCTTAATTCCAGGTTGCTTCTCTCTTTGATCAGCTTTCCCCCCCTAAGTTTCTATGTTTTGTTCTGATTCCTCGTAGCTTCTCCATATCTCCTGTCTGTAGAGATTCTCAATCCTCAATCAACAAATTCTCAATCAAACCCCCCCCTACTCCCCCAAGAAAGTCCAGTTGCCTTTAGAAAAGACATCCATATCTCATGAACCATCTTTCCAGTCTTCCATCCTCCATCGTCTTCGATCTCTATTTTTAAACGTTAGCTATTTAATCTCTTGATCATCCTTGTTCCAATTCTGCTGAATCCTTCTTCATCTACGGTGCTCATAGTTGGGAGCGATGCTTGATGGAGCTCTTATCAACATAGAACAATGTGGGACAATTGCTTCCCGTGCCTGAAAAAGTCTTCTTCCATCCATCCTTCTGCTCGTCCTGTGAATTCCCCTAGCCAATGTTTGACTCGTGGACTTAGCCTACAGATCCCAAATCAACTCTTAATTTCAGCCTTGCGGTTTCTTAAGGCTTTAATTTCAAATTGAGATTTACAGTTTGGCCCGTTGCTTCCATGTACTGTATACATTTTTTTCTGCATGGTTTTGCATAATACATCCATTTGGCAAGCAAACGTCTCTAAGGAAATACATTTAGCAATGCTATTTTCACATACCTCTTTATGTATATTTTCCCTTAATATCTGCCATTTGAGGTGGGGGAGGATGGGGGGGGAGAGAATGTATGATAAGTGAAAATGTATGATAAGTGAAAATACCAAAGAGTAGATGTTATGTTCTTTTGCCTAATGAGTCAGCTGGGGAAATTGAACCGTTTTACATTAAAAATCAAGACAGATCAAATTCTGTTCCCCAGGCTAAGTCTCTCTGTCTCTCTCTCCCTCCCTCCTTCTCTCTCTATTTGCCTCTATCAACCATTTTTTAAAAAACAGGATTAGAATGGAATGGAATGATAAAGAGAGTTTAAGGAGAGACTGGACAATGGCTTATCTGGAATGGTAGAAGATCTCCTGCACGAACAGGGGGTTGGATTATATGACCTCCAAAGTCCCTACTAACTCTGTTATTCTATGTTCTGTGTTTTTTGTTAATGGAATGGAATGGAGCAGAGCAGAGTGGAACGGAAGAGGAGAGGAGAGGAGAGAAGAGAAGGAGAAGAGAAAAGGAGAGAAGAGAAGAGAAGGAGAAGAGAAAAGGAGAGAAGAGAAGAGAAGGAGAAGAGGAGAGGAGAGAAGAGAAGAGAAGGAATGGAAGGGGACGGGAGAGGAGGGAAGAGGAGGAGTGGAATGGAGAGAAGATAGGAGAAGGAATGGAAGAGGAATGGAAGAGGAGGGAAGGAGAGGAGATGAGAGAAGAGGAGAGGAGAGAAGAGAAGGAATGGAAGAGGAGGGAAGGAGAGGAGAGAAGATGAGAGAAGAGAAGAAAAGAGAAGAAAAGAGAAGAGAAGGAATGGAAGAGGAGGGAAGGAGAGGAGAGGAGAGAAGAGGAGAGGAGAGAAGAGAAGGAATGGAAGAGGAGAGGAGAGGAGAGGAGAGGGGAGAAGAGAAGAGGAGGAGAGGAGACGAGAGAAGAGAAGAGAATACTTTATTGGACCAAGTATGGTTAACCACACAAGAAATTTGTCTCCAGTTCAGAAGCATTCAGTGTACTTGCAAAACAACAGAGAACATACTACTACTACTACTACTACTACTACTACTACTACTACTACTAGAAGTGTGCATCCAATAGAAGGGGATAATAAGAGGGCATAAAAGAATAGATAATACTACAGCCACACTCTATACATACACATTAGACAGAACTTAGTAGTCACTCCATTTTGTCAACTGCGAGAATTAAGTGTTCAGCAGAGAGATGGCATGAACGGGAAAAACTGTCCCTGTGTCTAGTTGCCTTGCCATACAACGCCCAATAGCGCCATCCCGAGGGAAGAAGCTGGAACAGTTTGTGTCCAGGATGCGCGGGGTCTGCAGCTATCTGCTCAGCCCACCTTGCTTAATTATTCTGGCTTTCTTAAGAAAAAAAAACTGCTGTCATTTTTAACTCCCGTTTTAACTTGGACACTTTAATTTTTTACATACTGTTTTATAATTGCAATGGTTTATCAAAAGGTGAAACATAAGCATACAGCCTGCTCCAACACTGGACGTTTTTAAGAGGAGATCGGACAACCATTTGTCTGAAATAGGTGTAGGGCAGTGATGGTGAACCTTTTAGAGATGGAGTGCCCCCAAACCAGCCCCGCCCACACCTTGCGCCTCCATGTCACCCCCCACCCAGCTCCGCCCCCTGCTCTGCCCACCCGCAGGACCACCCACCACCTTCACAGCCCACTGATCGCCCAGGTGGCCCAGCAGCGCCATGGCAGCTACACCCTCCGCCCATGCCCCGCAGCATCAACTGTGCACGATGGGGTGCAAGGGTGGAGTCTTGTCCCCGCTGTCTGGCTGCCTTGTCCTTGATTGCACTGCTCCGTGCGGGCCATGCTTGGGGAGCGACTCTCCTCCAGGGGGGCTGCTGATGAGGTGGCGATCGTGGGGGGAGGCGGGGCTGAGGTGATGGCGCACATGCCCACAGAGAGGGCACTTAGTGCCACCTCTGGCACACGTGCCATAGGTTCGCAACCACTGGTGTAGGGTCTCCTGCCTGAGCAGGGGATGGGCTAGAAGACCTCCAAGGTCCCGTCCAACTTGCTATTCTACTCTAGTCTACTCTACTCTACTCTACTCTACTTTCCTCTCCTCTGCTCTGCTCTACTCTACTCTACTCTGTCCTGTTCTGTTCTATTCTACTCCATTCCACTCCGTTCCGTTCCGTTCCACTCCATTCCTACTCTACTCTACTCTACTCTACTCTACTCTGTTCTGTTCCGTTCCGTTCCATAACATTCCATTCCATTCCATTCCATATATTCTACTCTACTCTAGTTTGTTCTGTTCTGTTCTGTTCCTGGTTCCTCTGGTGTTAGTTTACCATTGCAAAAAAAAAAAAAAAAAGAGGCACTCAGCTCACTAGTGTGATAAATTCCTTTCTTATTTTCTTTCAAAAGGGTGCGGGAGAACCTCCCCATCGTTTCCACCCCAATTCCTGAGACTGTTTGCAATTGACCCAGAGACATCAATTAGAGGGAAAATCCATCTCCGGATCTGCTCGAGGGTCACAGTTTTCAAGCCAGCCTAATGATGAACTTTGCTGCTAAGTCCCTTGATCAGATTTCTCAGTTCTTTATATAGGGAGGCAACCGCTGGGCTGATGGATGACACGGCCTCCATTTCAAATAGGCTTCTGCTGAAACCCTGGGACTCATTACAACTCCATTTGGGAGAGAGTTTTGCAACAGTAGAGTTGAACTTTTGTGCCTCGTTTTGCTGTCAAACGCTTGCATGACTGGCTCCCATTTGGGGGCTGAGCACCATTAGATTTGTCCCAAGTATAATTCTCGGTCGAAATGATAGCAAAATATACGGCAATGTACAAAGAATAGAATAGAATAGAATAGAATAGAATAGAATAGAATAGAATAGAATAGAATAGAATAGAATAGAATAGAACAGTGGTTCTCAACCTGTGGGTCGGGACCCCATTTGGAGTCGAACGACCATTTCACGGGGGTCGCCAAACAACGCAGTCTGCCATTTTTTCCCCCTTTTCCTTAGCTGTGCTACTCCCTTTTATTCTATTGGCTTTTGAAAGCCAATAGAATAGACTCTCTTGAATAGAGTCTAATTCTATTGGATTTCAAAAGCCAATAGGAATTGTCCAGGCTGTCTCTGCCCTGCTGAGCCCGCCAAAAGTCCCATTCTGCAAACAGTGCTGCACCAGTTGAGTAGTCCTCGACTTACGAAGGGTTGAGTAGTCCTCGACTTACGACCGGTTGGGGGTCGCGGCATTAAAAAGATTGAGAACCACTGGAATAGAAGGTAATATCATCAGTCCTAGCACTGTTGAGTAATAAAATGTCTGCAAGAAAACCACCAAACTCAGAGAGCACTAAGGACCCCTCTGATTGCATCTGATTGTATGGCTGTGGCTGCTGTCTTGACTTTTGGATCACACCTTGGAGAAACCCCTGCCAAGACCCAGCCACTCAATTAGCCAGTGGCACGTGAACCCTCCTTTCCTTTTCCTGCTGTTAGTAAGAAGAGCTATTGGTGGCATCTTATTACCAACACTGTTGGAATCCAAGATCTATACTACAGGAGTAGATCGAAGTCAAATAGAGCAGAGTAGAATAGAATAGAATAGAATAGAGCTGAAAGAGAACTTGGAGGTCTTCCAGTCCAGCCCCCTGCTCAAGCAGAAGAACCTTGTTGTTGTTGTTAATTGCGAAGTCGTGTCCGACCCATCGCGGCCCCATGGACAACGTTCCCCCAGGTCTTCCTGTCCTCTGCCATCTTCTGGAGTCCATTGAAGCTCACTCCTACTGGTTCACTGACTCCATCCAGCCACCTCATTCTCTGTCGTCCCCTTCTTCTATTGCCCTCCATCTTTCCCAGCATCAGGCTCTTCTCCAGGGAGTCCTTCCTTCTCATTAGGTGGCCAAAGTACTTGAGTTTCAACTTCAGGATCTGGCTTTCTAAAGAGCAGTCAGGGTTGATCTCCTCTAGGACTGACCGGTTTGATCACCTTGCAGTCCAGGGAACTCACAGGAGTCTTCTCCAGCACCATAGTTCAAAGGCCTCAATTCTTTGGCGCTCAGCCTTTCTTATGGTCCAGCTTTCACAGCCATACATTGCAACTGGGAAAACCATGGCCTAGATTATACGCACTTTTGTTGGCAGGGTGATGTTTCTGCTTTTTTGTATGCTGTCTAGATTTGCCATAGCTTTCCTCCCCAGGAGCCTATACCATCTCAGACAAGTGACTGTCTATTCTCTTCTTAAAGACCTCCAGTGATGGAGTGCCCATGATTTCTGGAGACAAACTGTTCCACTGGTTGATTGTCCTCACTGTTAGGAAGTTTCTCCTTAATTCCAGATTGCTTCTCTCTTTGGTCAGTTTCCAACCATTGTTTCTCATCCTTCCCTCTGGTGCTTTGGTGAACAACCTGGCCCCCTCTGCCTATCTATCTATCTATCTATCTATCTATCTATCTATCTATCTATCTATCTATCTATCTATCTATCTATCTATCGATAGATGTTTAAAGATGTATAAAGTTATATATCTGAGTAAGGATGATGTGTTAAAACTCTCTGCAACGGACAACACCTGTGGATTGGCCCATGTGAACTGAACAGATGAACCATTGGGGTGGAGTTTGCTTGGGACACTTTTAACCTATCGATCTGAGCGGGAAACCCTCAGATCCTGTCTATTATGCCTGCTATCAGCTTCTCCTAATAAAAGTTCCTTTTGGAAGAAACTGCTTCCCCGAGTTCTGCTTTCCTAGGATGAGGTTTTGAAGTGGGCCCTGACAACCACATGGTTAAGCTAATTCATGAAGTTCCTACTCTGTCAAAAGCATAATTCAATCATCTTTTTCCTCTTACAAGAAAAAAACAACAACACCCCCCCCTCCCAAATCTTACTATAGGATACTGGAATGAAGAAACTGGAGGAATAACATCCTGTCCAACAGATGGTATTCATGGAAGGATATAAGAGCAAGAAATGTTATATGTAGCCTGCCACCGTCATGCAAACGATGCATCTGTTGACTGAAATGCATCAATGCCATATGGACAGTGACATTGTGATCTTGGGATGGTAAGCACCAGATGCTGACATGCTGGAGTTGAAATCTCATGGGTTATGGGGGGGGGGAGGAGGGAGGTGAGCTACAATCAGTGGGGAAAAAAAAAGAAATCAGATCTTTGGCAAGGACTTTTTAACCCAAGACCGGCATAGATCAAAATGGATAGTTAGGACTGCAGAAAAAACAGCTGCAAGCAGTCTGCCTTCCATTGAGGACCTATATACTGCACAAGCCAGAAAGAGGGTCAAGAAAATATTGACAACCCCCCCCATCCTGGACATAAGCTGTTTCAACTTCTCCCCTCAAGAGGGTGCTATAGGGCATTGCCTGACAAAACAACTAGACACAAAGGTAGTTTTGCAATAGTGGCAAATACCTATAGCTTGGGTGTAGGATGAGGGTGAAGGTACATTCTCCAAGCTCGTGGGTTGGTTTCTGAACGTTTCATTACCAGACTAGGTAACATCTTCAGCGGAGTTTAGGGGATGTCAGCATCAGTGCTCTTCTGTTTATAAGGGCTTCAGGTGTGGGTGTGTCAAGTGAGGGTCTTGTGAAGAGTCAGGTTTGAGTCATCAGTGACAGTCTTGTGATGGGTTGGTTACATCGGGTGTGGGTCATTGGGAGGTGAACTGCTGGTGAGACGGGGGATTGCGCGGGATTGTTGAGGGCTGGTGCTGTCTCTCTCTGGTGGGCTGTGTGGTTGATTTGGATCCTGAGAGTTTCATAGGCTGGTTGTGGGTCGATGTGTCTGTTGATAGAATTGCTTGTGGAGGGCCAGGCTTTGAGGAACTCACGAACCTGGCGGGTGGTAGCGTGGCCGATGATTTTAGTTGTTTGTCAATTGGAGAACGAACCTTCACTCTCACAAAAGTAGTTTCTTCCCCCATGCCATCACTCTGCTAAATGCTTAACTCCCACAGCGCTGACTTCAGCCCAAAGATGTAGTAAGCTGCACTGCTGTTAAACGTATCTTCTCATCCTTCTCATCTTGCTCATCTCTCATCTTTCCTATTACCTTCTCCTATTGGTACCATATGATTTGTCCATTGTTGTTATATGGTTTATGATTGTATCTTATCATTTATAATCTGCGACTTATTGCCTTGTTATTTTTATGTACACTGAGAGCTGATGCACTGAAGATGCACAAGAACAATGCTATAGGGCAGTGATGGTGAACCTTTAGACATTGAGTGCCCGAAAACCACCCTGCCCCCTGCCCGCCCCACTCTGCTGCCTGCCCCGCCGCCCGCCCAACCTTACTCCACCGCCCACCCGCCCCCAATCTACCCTGCCCACCTGCAGGGCCTTCTACTGCCTCCATGGCCCGCCTCAGCAGTTCCCCCAGGCAGTCCTGCAGTGCCATGGCAGCCACACCCTCTGCCTGTGCCCCGCAGTATCATCTGTGCATGACGGGGTGCAAGGGCAGAGCCTTGTCCCTGCTGCCCAGTTGCCATGTCCTTGGCTGCACAGCTCCATGTGGGCCGTGCCTGGGGACAGCTCTCTGGGGGGGCTGCTTGTGAGGAGGGCGATGCAGGGGGAGGTGGGGCTGGGGCGACGGTACCCTTGCCCACAGAGAGGGCTCTGGGTGCCACCTCTGGCATGTGTGCCATAGGTTTGCCACCACTGCTATAGGGCATTGCATGCTAAAACAACTAGACACAAAAACATTTTCCCCCATGTGCCCTCACTCTGCTGAACATCTAACGCCCACAGCACTGTCTTATACCTAATCATATAGTAGGACTGTGTTGTTAGTATCCTTCTCATCTTTCCTATTACTTACTCCTATCTTATGACCATCACTTTGTGGGTTGTATTTTATGATCTGTGATTGCATCTTATGATTTATCACTTTGTTGCTTGTAAGGTACACTGAGAGCTTATGCACCGGAGACAAATTCCTTGTGTGTCCAATCACACTTGGCCAATAAAGAATATTCTAATATTCTATTAATGTGACTGGGTATTTTCTGAAGCTCTGGTTGGGGAGATTTCCCTGGGTAAGTCACTGATAGGGTTAACCATGTTGTGAGAAGAAGACTCAAGTGGGAGGAATACTGATAGATTGACCATGTCTGGCTGACATTCATGGTATCTTCAGACAGCTAAGTGGGGTCTCATATGCAGTCTCTCCTAAGTAGAAATAGACTAGCAGTAATTGCCAAAATTACTCTGACATTTGCACTGTATTCTGCCACGTGGAAATGGAATTGCACTGGGAGAATGTAGATACAACGCTATTACTTTAAAAAAAGGAAAATATTATGAAGCCAAAGGTAGCACAGACGTGGGTGCGTTGAAGCACAGGTCAAATTGGTCAATGACAAAGAAAATTCAGAACACACAAACACGCACACACAGAGACCCACTTGAATCTCTCTTGGTTGTTCTGCTGAGTTTGTAAATAGCAGGATGGAAGAAAAGGCACTGCATGCAAAAGGTGAATTTTGGTGATAATAGGAAATATTTAGTCATGCATTCATTGTCCTAACAATATCAGAAAGGATAGTAATAGTAGTAAAGTTGGAAGGGACCTTGGAGGTCATCTAGTCCAACCCCCTGCTCAGGCAGGAAACCCTACACCATTTCGGACAAATGGCTGTCCAGTCTCTTCTTAAAAACTTCCAGTGTTGGAGCATTTACTGCTTCTGGAGGCAGGCTGTCCCACTGATTAATTGTTCTGACTGTTATGAAGTTTCTCCTTAGTTCTAGGTTGCTTCTCTCCTTGATGAGTTTCCACCGGTTGCTTCTTGTCCTGCCTTCAGGTGCTTTGGAGAATAGCTTGACTCCCTCTTCTTTGGGGCAGCCCCTGAGATATTGGAGCACTGCTATCATGTCCCCCCTTGTCCTTCTCTTCATTACACTAGACATACCCAATTCTAGCAACCGTTCCTTATACGTTTTAGCCTCCAGTCCCCTGATCATCCTTGTTGCTCTTCTCTGCACTCTTCCTAGAGTCTCAACTTCTTTTTTACATCGCGGTGACCAAAACTGGATGCAGTATTCCAAGTGTGGCCTTACCAAGGCATTGTAAAGTGGTATTAATCCTTCACGTGATCTTGATTCTATCCCTCTGTTAATGCAGCCTAGCACTGTGTTGGCCTTTTTGGCAGCTGCAGCACACGGCTGGCTCCTATTTAGGTGATTGTCTACTAGGACTCCGAGGTCCCTCTGACAGTTACTACTATTGAGCATGGTGCTGTACTTGTGCATTTGGTTTTTCTTGCCTAAATGTAGAACCTGGCTTTTTTCACCCTTGAATTTCATTTTGTTAGTTAGTGATGAATAATGAGATGTATGGAACAGCCCAAGTCCTGCCGATACTTCTTCGACCTTCCATCCTCAGTCTCCAAAGATGGCGCTGATCTATTAAGACAGAGGTTGGTCTTCTTCCACCAAAGGTCACCAGCTGGCAGAAGAACATCCTCCAATCACTCCTCCTCAACTGGGAGGGGGGCAGAGCTGGGGTAAGCATTGATACATGGCTAGGTTGACAGTATGGTTTAGCATGCAGCATATAGAAGGGTGATTCTGAGGGAACCTGATGGTCAGTGGATGGCTCAGGAATAAGCTAGAAACATTCTCTGTTTTCCAGGGGTAGGCAACCTCGGCTCTTTTATGACTTGTGGACTTCAACTCCCAGAATTCCTGAGCCAGCCATGCTGAGGGGAAAGGGAAAGGTTTCCATGCTGAGCCATGCTGACTCAGGAATTCTGGGAGTTGAAGTCCACGAGTCATGAAGGGGCCAAGGTTCCCTACCCCTGACCTAGATGATAGACCGACCGACCGACCTAGATCAGGGATAGGCAACCTTGGCTCTTTTATGACTCATGGACTTCAACTCCCAGAATTCCTGCGCCAGCCACGCTGAGGGGAAAGGGAGAGGTTTCCATGCTGAGCCATGCTGGCTCAGGAATTCTGGGAGTTGAAGTCCACGAGTCATGAAGGGGCCAAGGTTGCCTACCCCTGAATTAGACGATGCCAGCTAAGCTTGGAAGCTCTTTGCAAAATCAACACAAAGTTTGCTATTCATGGGCTGCCAGGTCATCCTCAACTTAACAACAGTTCATTTAGTGACCATTCAAAGTTACAGCACCACTTTAAAAAAACCAAAAATGACTTATGACCATTTTTCTCACTGACGACCGTTGCAGCATCCCCAGGGTCACGTGATCAAAATTCAGACATTTGGCAGTTGATTCATATTTATGACGGTCACAGTGTCCTGGGGTTCATGGGATCCCTTTTTGGTGACCGTCTGTCAAGCAAAGTCAGTGGGGAAGCCAGATTCACTTAACGATCAGGTTACTAAACTTAATGGCTGCGGTGATTCTCTTAACGACGCTGGCAAGAAAAAACCGTAAACTGAGGCAAATGTTATAGGGTCTCCTGCTCAAGTAGTGGGTTTTGTCTTCAAACTTGGCCCTTTTGTGACTCGTGGACTTCAACTCCCAGAATTCCTCAGTCAGCATGGCTCAACTTGGAAACCTCTCCCTTTCCCCTCAGCGTGCCTGGCTCAGGAATTCTGGGAGTTGAAGTCCATGAATCATAAAAGAGCCGAGGTTGCCTACTCCTGTCCTAAACAGAGATAGAAAGCTGTCCTGTATAGACACCCTATCCAAGCCAAAGCAATCCTAGGCTGCATTAATAGAGGGATAGAATCAAAATCGCATGGAGTTCCACTACCCAGCCTTAATAAGACCACACTTGGGATACTGCATCCAGTTCTGGTCACCACAATACAAAACAGATGTTGAGACTCTGGAAAGAGGGCAGAGAAGAGCAATAAAAATGATCAGGAGACTGGAGGCTAAAATGAACGAAGGACGATTACGGCTAGTTTAATAAAGATAAGGATTAGGGGTGACATGATTACAGTGTTCCAATATTTGAGGGACTGCCACAAAGAAAAGGGGGTTAACTTATTTTCCAAAGCACCAGAGTCCTAGTGGACAATCACTTAGATATGAGCCAGCTGTGTGCTGCTGCAGCTGCCAAAAAAGCCAACACAGTGCTGGGCTGCATTAACAGAGGGATAGAATCAAGATCACGTGAAGTGTTAATACCACTTTATAATGCCTTGGTAAGGCCACACTTGGAATCCTGCATCCAGTTTTGTTTGCCACCATGTAAAAAAGATGTTGAGACTCTAGAAAGAGTACAGAGTAGAGCAACAAAGATGATCGGGGGACTGGAGGCTAAAACATATAAGGAACGGTTGCTGGAATTGGGTATGTCTAGTTTAACGAAGAGAAGGATGAGGGGAGACATGATAGCAGCCTTCCAATATCTCAGGGGCTGCCCCACAAAAGAGGGAGTCAAGCTATTCTCCAAAGCACCTGAAGGCAGGATAAGCAACGGATGGAAACTAATCAAGGAGAGAAGCAACCTGGAACTAAGGAGAAACTTCCCAATGGTGAGAGCAATTAACCTTCAGATGTTGTGGGCACTCCATCACTGGGGACTTTCAAAAAAAACGAGACTGGACAACCACTTGTCTGAAATAGGGTCTCCTGCTGGAGACTAGAGGAGGACTGGACTCGAAGACCTCTGAGGTCCCTTCCAGCCCTATTATTCTATGTTGTATGTTCTATCTTGGCCCAAAGCAAACTTTGTTATCAAAGCATCCATCTTGCCTGCAAAGGTGATCACAAACAACAGTCTGTTGTTTTGAAGAATGTCTTGTTCCAGAGCTAAAAATGAAGTCCCAAGGCAGATGCTGTTTGGAGCAGCGAAGCTTCTGAAAAAATGAGAGTGGGGTACGGTGGGAAATAACACTATTTATTGTGGTTACAGATGGGATTGTTTATTGTATATCCTCACCCAGAAGGGAAACCCAGTTAAGATGGGCTTTGTTTTGCATCAAGCTATAAGATGGGCTAAAAAAAGAAAATATAGACTGAGAGGAAATGACCTTTATAAGTTGCTTTTTTGGGCATTTGAGTGATCAGTCAAGACACTGAGGTGTCTTAATAGAAGACCAAATGTACTTTTTTCAGGAAGCAACTGGACTTTCTTTGTTTTTCTTTGAAGACATTTCACTTCTCATCCAGGAAGCTTCTTCAGCTCTGACTGGATGGTAGGGAATGGAAGGATTTAGACTCCTTGCAGACAGATGGTCATTTGCCTCCTTGAGGCCACCTGGAGATTTATCTACATCCTCAAGATCACCTGAGTGGTGCAAATGGGTGTGGAGCCTTTTTGGAGCTGCTGAAAGGACCATGTTGTTGACTGGAGATGGATGATGTCATATCCCTCCCCCTCAGTTGAGGGAGGAGTGTTCAATTTAGACATAGATGGTAGCCCTGGGTAGAATGGATCTGGCCTTGGAGACCACAACTCATGTTATTTACTTAGTTCCAAAAGTGCTTTTTTCACGAGGCAACTGGACTTTCTTGTTTTTCTTTGAAGACATTTCGCTTCTCATCCAAGAAGCTTCTTCAGCTCTGACCGGATGGTGGAGAATGGAAAGATTTATACTCCTTGCAGACAGCTGGTCCTTTGCATCCTTTTAGAGAGTCATTGAGGCCACCTGGAGATTTATCTGTGTCCTCAGGGTCAGCTGAGTGGTGCCAATGGGTGTGGAGCTTTCTTGGAACTATTGAAAAGACTGTGTTGTAGACTGGAGATAGATAGGCCCACCTGTATTTGTTTAGGGTTAACATGTATTGCTACCCTGCAGTACAGTGCTCGAAGCTGTCTACCATTTGCCCCAAACGATCCTTTGTACATAATTCAGGACAGCACCCTTGCTGGCCTTCTCCTTATGCCAAACGTTGTGCAGACAGACAATTTAAATCAAGGTCAAAGTGCTTCATTCTCAATGGCCTTTGACTAACGGACTAGCAAATTGAGATGATGTTTTCATTTCCATCCCAACGAGGTCCTCTGGAACGAAGCAAAGATCTGATTAGGTCAAAACGTTGGTGGCCATTACCAAGATTTCTTTTCAAGGCCTTCTCCCTACTAAGGATCACCAGGACATGCATTCCTCTTGTTCACCATCCTAATGATGCCATTCTGATGAGGTGCGGAGAATGCCCTTTGTTTCCGAGCTTCCGTTTATTAATGAATCGTATGCAAAGAAAATCCTCTGCTTTATTTGAAATTTCAAAGAAAGCCATTGTTTCACATAATGAAAGCCCCTGCTCTGTTTTCCCTTTCATTTCAGCCAGACAAAATCTCATTTTCTTCTCCGAGTTTTCGCCAAGCGCTGGTAGTTAATGAGTTAATGATCTACATTCTGCCAATTACTGGACTGTTTGGAGAGACTCTGCTCTTGGTGTTTATTTTTTTCCCTATCTCCTTTGATTTGCATATATATATATATATATATATATATATATATATATATATATATATATATATATATATATATATAGATCTAGTATAGTGATATCCTGAGTTCTCAGGATGTCACCACACAGCCCATTACTCAGGTCGTTACAACACAAAAGACTAATGGGCACACAGCCAGCACCTCAGCTACTCAGGATGTTGCAAAACAGCCAAACAATCTGCAAACAATAACTCCAACACAGCCAACCAACCCATCTACAGCAACTAAGCCAGCACTCCACTCCCCCACCAATATTTATAGAGAGATGGCAGCTCCGATCACACTTTGCTCGCACAAGCACGAAGCCAAAGACCCCATCCTGAAGATGACAAGTGGGACCTCATCGAAACGTCACCAAGATACTCTCAATCTTACATGGGAAAAGACCCGAATACGCCAAGACATGCATATACATATATATGTATCTCCGAGAGGGAGATACAGCACAAAATTGCAGTGTAGGACAGGGAAAAAAGAAGACAAGAGCGAACTTAGAGTTGGGGGAATGAAATAATAGGAAGCTACTAACGTTAAGGATGCAAAAGATGTTTGCCACGGATTTATGTGGGAACCATAATGTGAAGTCCACCATAGAGTTTTAGCTACCACTCACTGTTGAACAGGTTCAAGTGCAGCAACAAATAGAACCTGATGTTGGGAAACTGTCAGCCAGGCTGCAAAGAGGGGTCAAGTGGGGAATTAGCCTTGAGTCCTTGCAGAGCTGCAAGAGAGATATGTATGACTCCTCCCAAGGACAGTAATCTACTTGTTCCCAGGGAAAGGCAAGCTATATTCTATTCTGTTCTGTTCTCTTCGGTTCTACCCTACCCTACCCTACCCTACCCTACCCTACCCTACCCTACCCTACCCTACCCTACCCTACCCTACCCTACTCTACTCTACTCTACTCTACTCTACTCTACTCTACTCTACTCTACTCTACTCTACTCCACTCCATTCCACTCCATATTTTCTATTCTATTCTGTTCTGTCCTGTCCTGTTCTACCTTACCCTACTCCACTCCACTCCAATCCACTCCACTCCACTCCACTCCACTCCACTCCACTCCACTCCATTCCATTCCATTCCATTCCATATTTTCTATTCTGTTCTGTTCTGTTCTAATTGTAACAAAAAAAAAAGTTTATTGGTTTATTCACATACTCACCACAAGTTAAACTTAACTCATGGGTGCGTTTTTTCTTTCCTCTATAATACCATTGTAATTGGTCTATTTCCACAATTCTTGTAATGTCTCAGTTTCAGCCAGCTTTGTATCCTGTTGAGTTTTCTCCATTCACCTGCAATCTCTGATGATCAAGCAGACTAATTTTGGCTGTCTTGTTGTGGCTGTCAGTTTATAACACTTTCCATATGGATTGTGCTGTATGTTTATGTTTCCTACATCCCTCCCACACACAAACTGGGCACACTGGTTTTCAGCCGTTGTCAGAAGCCATGATCAAAAAGAAGAAAGAGAGAATGAGAGAATGAGAGAAAGAAGAAGAAGAAGAAGAAGAAGAAGAAGAAGAAGAAGAAGAAGAAGAAGAAGAAGAGGAGGAGGAGGAGGAGGAGGAGGAGGAGGAGGAGGAGGAGGAGGAGGAGGAGGGGGGAAGAAGAGAAACCACGTGAGAGAGAACAAGAGAGAGAGGGAGAAGGAGAAGGAGAGAGGCAATGAGAGAGAGAATGCAAAAAAGAGAGTGAGGGAGAGAATGGGAAAGAGAGACAGATGTGAGAGAGAAAGAATGAGAAAGAATGTGTGTATGAGGGAGAGAAAGAGAAGGAGAAAAACAGTGAGAGACAACAAGAGAGAGGAAGAGGGAGAGAGAAGGAGAGACAGCATGAGAGAGAAAGAGAGAATATGTGTGTTTAAGAGAAAGAGTGAAAGAATGAGAGAAAGAATGAGCGAGAGAATGAGAGAAAGAGAGAGAATGTGTTTGTGGGGGAGAATGAGAGAGAGATAATGAGAGAGTATGAAAATGAGAGAGAATGTGTGTTATGAGAGAGATAGAATGGGAGAATGAAAGAATGAGAGAAAGAGAGGATGTGTTTGTGGGGGAGAATGAGAGAGAATGAAAATGAGAGAGAGAGAATGCGTGTATGAGGGACAGAGAATGAGAGAATGAAAGAATGAGAGAAAAAGAGAGACAATGTGTTTGTGGGGGACAATGAGAAAGATAATGAGAGAATACAAAAATGAGAAAGAGAGAATGGTGCATGAGAGAGAAAGAGGAGAGAGAGAAAAAAGGAGAGAGAGAGAGAGGGAAGGAGAGAGAATGTGTGTGTATAAGAGAATGAAAGTGAAAGAATGAGAGAGAAAATGAGGGAGAGAAAGAGTGAGAGAGAAAGAGAGAGAATGTTTTTGTGGGACAGAATGAGAGAGAGCAAATGAGAGAGCGCACACAAAAACCTTCAGTGATAAAAAGATGAATTTGCTATTCAAATGCAATTACACCGAGTGGAAAAATATAAATATATATATTTAAACATTCTAAATATTTTAGAGGGCTATAAATATTCATTACATAACTTCTCTGTACCTATTTTTTTTATTTAAAAAATGGAGCCTTCACTTCCATTCTCTTGATGCTACTGGAGATAAAATCATCCTTAACAGAAATAGAACAATTATGGTTAGGCCAGCTGGAGTGATAAATCATAAGGAAGCAGTGAGATTAGCCTCCCCAAATGGAAATAAATAGGCAGTCAGGCCTGAGAATGAACAGAATGGCACACACAAAATACACAATGCGCTCTGAACCATGCCCTTCCTCAGCCACAAACCACAACATTGTTGTTGTTAGTTGCGAAGTCATGTCCGACGCATCGGGACTCCATGGACAACGTTCCTCCAGGCCTTCCTGTCCTCTACCATCTTCTGGAGTCCATTTAAACTCACACCTACTGCTTCAGTGGCTCCATCCATCTCCTTCTCTGTCGTCCCCTTCTTCTCTTGCCCTCCATCTTTCCCAGCATACGGCTCTTCTCCAGTGAGTCCTTCCTTCTCATTAGGTGGCCAAAGTACTTGAGTTTCAACTTCAGGATCTGGCCTTCTAAAGAGCAGTCGGGGTTGATCTCCTCTAGGACTGACCGGTTGGATCGCCTTGCAGTCCAGGGGACTCACAGGAGTCTTCTCCAGCACCAGAGTTCGAAGGCCTCCATTCTTTGGTGCTCAGCCTTTCTTATGGTCCAACTTTCGCATCCATCCATTGCAACTGGGAAAACCATGGCCTGGACTATACATAATTTTGTTGGCAGGGTGATGTCTCTGCTTTTTAGTATGCTGTCTAGATTTGCCATAGCTTTCCTCCCCAGGAGCAAGTGTCTTTTTACATTGGAAACACACAAAGCTGTTCTTTGCTAAACCACCTTGTGGGTCTAGTTACCCTACTACAGCTAGTCCTGGACTTAACAGCAGTTCATTTAGTGACCACTCAAAGTTACAACGGCACTGAGAAAAAGGGAATTATGAGCGTTTTTCATACTTGCTGCATTCCCACGATCATGGGATCAAAATTCAGATGCTCGGCAACTGGTTCGTATTTATGATGGTCGCGGTGTCCCCTGGGGGTTCAGGTGATCCTCTTTTGCGACCTTGTAACAAGCAAAGTCCACGGGGAAGTCAGATTCACTTAACAACCAGGTAACTAATTCAACGACTGCATGATTCGCTGAACAAAAATGGGGCACTTAACAAATGTCTCACTTAGCCACAGAAATGTCGGGCTCGATTGTTGTCGTATGTTGAGGACTTACCCGTACTTTCTTGGTGGTAGCTTTTCATGTACAGTAGTGGCCAAAATTGTGGAAACCTCTTGAGAAAAGTGTATTTTTGAGGTTTGATGGCTAATAACACCACTTTTTTTTGGGGGGGGGGAAGTATACCATAAAATTACATATCAATGGAAAGATAATTTAATCAAGAATATAATACAAGAAAGTTTGTTCAACTATCTGTACTGTATTCTATGAAAAGTTATAGCCAAATAACCAGAAAAAGGAAGCACAACTTGCTCAGGTTGATCTCAGGTAGCTTTCCTTCACCTGATTGTAGCCAATGAGCACAAGTGTTTAGAGAGCCAATCAGGTGCCATTTTGTTTTGGCAGTGAGCCAATCAGATCACGGTAGGATTCGGTTATCGATGTCCTGTATTGAAGCTGAGAGGAGGACATTTGTCAGTGTGTTATGTGATCGCTATCCAGTTGGCTGGGTTTTTTTGTGTTCTTTCATTGAGTGAGCTTGTAAAACGTAACAAAATTAAAGCAATGGTGCAAAGAGTTGACTGGTTGCCCAGAAAGCGATGTAAAGTGGTATTATTCAGTGAACAAGGCTACAGTTATAAAGAAATTAGAAGGAAAATGGGTGGAAACTTAACCAAAGGTGGCATTTCTACTGTACACTTTTCCCAAAAGGTTTCCACAATTTTGGCCACTACTGTACACACCCAAACCAGCAACACATACAATGTCCAATTATGGTACCTCCGCTACTAACAGGGAAAACATGATGCTGGCTGAAGACACAACATCCATGTTCCACTAGCGAAAAATTTCTGTGCCATGCTCTCCTTTTCTTTAAGCATCTCTTTCATCGCTTCAGGTCCAGAAGTAACTGAATTGTGAGCCAAGAAAGGCCCACCTCACTTAGTGTAACTGGTATATTCCATGTTTTGCATTATATTATACAATCCTGTCAGGTACGGTCACTGTTTACAGGTCGTTCCCGGTTTATGACCACAAGCGAGCTCAGATTTCTGTTGCTAAGCAGGACAATTGCTAAGTAATTTTTGCCCCGTTTTATAACCGTGCCACAATTGTTAAGTGAATCACTGCAGCTAAGTTAGTTCACACGGTCGTTAAGTGAATCTTCTTCTTCTTCTTCTTCTTCTTCTTCTTCTTCTTCTTCTTCTTCTTCTTCTTCTTCTTCTTCTTCTTCTTCTTCTTCTTCTTCTCTTCCTCCTTTTTCCTTTTTCCTTTATTTTTCAGTTTTCCTTCTTCCTTCTTCCTTCCTTCCTCCTCCTCCTCCTCCTCCTCCTCCTCCTCCTCCTCCTCCTCCTCTTCTTCTTCTTCTTCTTCTTCTTCTTCTTCTTCTTCTTCTTCTTCTTCTTCTTCTTCCTTTTTCCTTTTTCCTTTCTTTTTCATTTTTCCTTCTTCCTTCTTCCTTCCTCCTCCTCCTCCTCCTCCTCCTCCTCCTCTTCTTCTTCTTCTTCTTCTTCTTCTTCTTCTTCTTCTTCTTCTTCTTCTTCTTCTTCTTCTTCTTCTTCTTCTTCTTCTTC